>NW_020947122.1:4349248-4378181 GCF_900497805.2 Vombatus ursinus
ACTAGGATTAAAGGAAAGGAAAAGCTTCCTATGGTGTTTTATCTGGGACTTGAAGGAAACCAGGGAAGCCAGGAGGCAGAGATGAGGGGGAAGAACATTCCAGGCATGCGGGGCAGCTAGATTGTCCAGAGATAGAGTTTCCTGTTTGAGGAATACCAAGGCATTAGTAGATAAGTGACTATGTGGGACAGAGCTTGGACAGTAGAAGGTGTAAGGTGTAAGAAGACTGGAAAGGGAGGAGGAAAACATGATGAAAAGCTTTAAGTGCCAAACAGAGGATTTTATACTTGATCCAATAGATGATAGGGAGCCACTGGAATTGTTGGGGATGAGAGGGAGGGGGTGATATGGTCAGACTTCTGCTTTAGAAATTTGACAGTTGAGAGAAGGGTGCACTGGAGTTGGTAGAGTCTTCAGAGGGACCAACAAATAGGCTAATGCAACAGCCCAAGTGTGAGGTGATGAGGAACTGTACCAAGATGGTGGCAGTATCAGAGAGAAGGGGGCATATGCAAGAGATATTATGAGGCAGCTAAGTGGTATAGGGGATAGAGTGCTGGGCCTGGAGTCAGGAAGTCCTGAGTTCAATCCAGCCTCACACACCTACTACCCGTATGACCCTGGGCAAGAAATGTAACTTCTGTTTATCTCACTTTCCCCAACAATTAAATGGGACTCACAATAATACCTAACTCCCAGGGTTGTAGTAATCATATAAAATGAGATAAAATTTGCGAAGTGTTTAACACAATGCTTGGCACATCATAGGTGCTTAATAAAAATACTTCTTCCCTTCCTTTCTTCCCTCTTTTCTTCTGAAAGTAGAATCGATAGGCCTTGACAACAGATTGGATAGAGGTTGGGTATGGGGAGGAGGGGATGAGAGAGAGTGAGAAGTCAGAGATGAAACCTTGGTTGGCAGCCTGGGTGACTGGGAGGGTGGTGGTGCCAACAGTACTAAGGCAGTTAGGAAGAGGAGAGGGTTTGGGTAGAAAGATAATGACTTCAGTTTTGGTCATGTTAAGTTTAAGATGTCTATGGGAAATCCAGTTCAAGATGTCTAATAGGCAGTTGGAGATGCAAGACTGGAAGTCAGCAGAGAAGTCAGGGCTAGATAAGTAGATCTGAGAATCAACAGCCTAGAGATGATCATTGAATCCATAGGAACTCATGAGATCACCAAGTGAAATGATATAGAGGGAGAAGAGAAGAGGGTCCAAGACAAAGCCCGGTAGGATACACATCATTACTGGACGTGACCTGGATAAAGATCCAGCAAAGGAAACAGAAAGTGTTGTCAGAAAAATAGGAGAACCAGAGTAGTGTCAGAAAAGGGAAAAGAGAGCATTAAGGAGAAGAGGGTGATCAGTAATACCAAAAGCTGTAGAGAGGTCAAGAAAGATGAGGGCTGAGAAAAGGCTTTTTGGCAATTAAGAAATGATTAGTAACTTGAGAGAGAGAGATTTTGGTTGAATGATGAGTTCAGAAGCAACCTGTAGAGACTTAAGAGAGTGAAAGGAAAGAAACTGAGTCACCTATTATAGACCACCTCCCACCGTCTTCCTCTTCTGCTCCTTGTCTGTTGCTAGAGGAAGTCACAGAACCATGGAGATTAGGTCCACTACAAATTTATGTAATATAATCTCTACTAGCCCTCATAGGAGCAAGGTAATCCTCCTCCCCACCTCCAATTGATTTCTTGACCTACTCTTCATAGATACTTCTCGAGCCTCCCATAGTAGCCCCTTCCCCACCCTCTCAGCTAAAGTTTGAATAAGAGAAAGAAAAGGGAAGAGAGAAAAGAGAAAATGTGAAATGAAATATCTGTCACTGGAAAGATACATACATTAACACTCTTGTAAGGATAGTTCATTTGGTAACTTGGATAAATATACCTTCACCTTGGTGAAAAAACACAATAGCAGCAATCTCCTTACCTTGGCACGAATATCTGGCCTTCACAGGTTTCTGCAGAGATTTTCATATCAGCGTATGTTAGGAGCTGTCTTTTCAGAGAATTATAATGGGTTAGAGCTGGAAAGGACCTTCAAGATGATCTAGTCCGGCCTCTTCATTTTACAGATGAGGAAGTTGAATTGCTGAGAAGTTAATGACTTACTCAAGGTCATGCTACTCATTAGAGTAGCTGGGATGAGGCCCGAATCCTCTACCATTTCCCAGATACCTTGTTATTACCATTTTTCTCTGAGATGCTTGTAAAGTATAAACAGCCCAATATCCAGAGTACCTGGGCAAATGGCCTGATCACTATCCCTTCCATATTTTTCCCTAGAATGTAGGTCTTCTTGTTTGCCACCTCTGTTCTTGACCCAGAATAATAAGGACTAAAAAAGATAACACTTGGCTCTCCCTGCCTGGGGAAAAAAACTGTAAGGATACTTCAACACCCTCTTCAGAGGCTGGCATATGTCACAGCTCTTTTACTAGCTGAGCTATGATGAGCCAAGACACTAACATAAGTGCCTCCTCATCAATACTGCCAACTGAATGGGGTCAAGAATCAATTCCAACCACTCTTAGAAGGAAACTATTTCTTGCTTTATGGACATTGAGGTTGACCCTTCTTCTCTGTAATTGGTAGTTATGACCAGGGCTATAAATGAAGGTAGGGCAATCATTGCTCTTGTCAAGGGTACTAAAATTTATATAGCCATATTTCCTCTCCCTATAGTTCCTCCAGCTGGCCTTCCCTCAACCTTGCTATGTTGTACACATTCTACAATTTATCACATTTTGCTCACCCCATTCTGGGGTTAAAGGAAATCACCACCACCACACGTTTCCCCCATGGTCACCTTCCCAATCTATTGCCTCCTTCTCATCAGTCCCTAGGAGTTGAGGTGGAGATGGTCATAAGTAGTTAGATACACTGCCAGAGACAGTTCAGACTATCTAAGGAACAGGCCACCTTTCACCTGGCACTATTTCCAACTGTAAGTGGCTTACACAAAAGCCATTTAAAGGACAATGGTGGTGAAACTTGGTGTGCTCTGGAGGTGGGACCCTGAGGTCTTCACATAGACCAGCTGAGCTCTATTGTCTCCCAAGCAGTGGCCTCTCAGTACCTCCTCACGATCTCCTTCCCTGCCCCTGATTTTGCCCATAGGCGTAAGAATTCCTAGTTTCAACTTTCTTTGTGAATGTGTAGGTGAATTAGCTTGATATTAGAAGCACATAGGTTTCACGAGGACAGGGACAATTTAATTTTTTGACTATGTGCCCCCAATACCTAGTATAGTATCTGGCAAATTGTTTGTACTTAATAGATGTTTGTTCAATCAATAAATCAATGCATCAATCAAGAAGCATTTAACTTATGGGATCATAGATTCAGACCTGGAGCCAGCCAGAGTTTACTCTTCACTGGGCCAGCCTTTAGGAACTCAGGGTCATTTCCATGCCACTAGGAGATATTCGAGAAGAAATTGGTGGATTAGATATAAATATAGATAGATGTTTTGTTCAAAAGCAGAAAAAAAATAAATATACATACATATGTATGAATGGATCATGTATATAGGTTATTTCACCTCTTATAATCTTTATTTCCTTATCTGTAAAATGGGAATAATAATAGCACCTACCTCACTGAAAGAGACTTGAGGGGCCATTGAATCCAATGCAGATAAGGAAAATGAGGCTCAGAGATGTTAAATGACTTGCCCAAGGTCACACAGCAAGCAGACATCAGGGAGTTAATATATGCAAAACATTTTGTAAAGCTTAAAGGATTATATAAATGTGAACTATTGTTATAGCTACAGTACAAATACATCATTCCAGAAAAATGCAATTTTGTTGCTTTAAAAAAGTGTTACACACACACACACACAAATCTATTGCAAAATGCTAAACAAAATGATTACAATTCTTCTGCTTGGCATTGCTAAGATAAGTAGTCGGCACAGAGCTTTTTCAATCAAATAAGAAAATGAGAATTGAATGGAATATGGCAACCCTTCCTCCTAATCCAATCCACTGGATGTTTCCATGAGGATGGCGTCCTGTCAGACTCCTTGATTTCCATGGGAACAGCATAGCAGCAATAAAGAAATCTAGCTATGTGTGAAGGAGGCTGAATGTTCCAAGTGATCAGATGGCAAAGATATTCAAAGCTCCTCTCCTTCTCTTGGAAATCCTTCTTTACCCACTGAGTTTGTAAAGATCCAAGCTGCCGTCCTTGATTTGATAATGAATGGAATCTTTGGTTTGGAAAAGACCCCAGATTCAGGGCTGCTCCCCTTAAATCTGGGACTCCACTAAGGTTTGTCTCAAAGTTTGTCAACATCTTGAGGCCTAGGTGCTCCTACTAACGTCAAATGAGGCCTTCAGGAGCCTCTGTGGGTAGAAACCTAAGGGATAGTCAAGGATAAAGAACAAAGGAAGAGGCAGAAAATAGAAAGAAAGAAAGGGAGAAGGAAAGGCAAAAAGAAATAGGAAAAAAGAGAGAAATCAAGTTACAAGCATGAGCATTTACTTTGTGTTGGGCGCTGGTCTAAGTTCTGGGATACAAAGAAGTCAAAAACAATCCCAGACCTTAAAGAATTCACATTCTAGAGGGGAGAAAACATGCAAAACACGTGCATATAAGAGCTGTACAGGGTAAACTGAAGGTAATCTCAGAGAGAAAGCACTAGCACTGAGGAAGCCAGGGAAAGACATTGCAGAAGGTGAGATTTTAGGTGAGACTTGAAGGAAGTCAGGAAATCCAGAAAGTGGAGAAGTGAGGAGAGAGAAAACTGCAGCCATGGGGAATAGCCCTGGAAGATGAAACAGAAAGACAAGGGGGAGGAAAAGCTATATGTGGTTGAGAATGATAGAGAGAGGTCACTTTTGATCACTGTAGGGATCTCTCTGCTTTAGCTTACTAAACCCTAGTTTAACCCAGCTCCTGAGCCAAGAGAATGAGATTAGCTCACATTTCTACAGTACCTTGAGGCTTGCAAATCACTCTTTTCACAACCATCTTCTGAGGTGTAAGCATGATTATCCTCATTTTACAGATAAGGAAACTGACACTCAGAGAGAGATGAAGTGGTTTGTCCAGTGATGTGAAAACATTTTGGGTGAAAGGTCAGAGACAGTCTTATAATTCTAAGGCTAGCCTTCTTTCCAGGGGGCAGCTAGGTGGCTTAGTAGACAGAGCGCTGTGCTTGGAGTCAGGGAGACCTAAGTTCAAATCTGGCCTCAGACGCTTACTAACTGTGTGACCCTGGGCAAGTCACTTAACCTCTGTTTGCCTATACTAGAGAAGGAAATGGCAAACCACTCCAGTATCTTTGGCAAGAAAACCCCAAACGGAGTCACAAAGAGGCAGACACAACTCAAAATGATTGAACAACAAACAAAGCCTTCTTTCCGCTATACCACGTTACCTCTCAGTAAGGAAATGTGTGTATGGGCTGGCCAGAAAATGTCAACTTGGACTTGGGAATTAAGACATTATCTCTGACAAGAGCAATAGATCTCTCAGTCAGGAACAGCTAGGAAATTCAGGAATCATCCATTGTTATGCCAAATCACTCTCCTTCTTACAATCTGCTCTAGTCAAAGTACCCTATTCATGATAACATCTCCTACCTCTCTTCCTGTTCTCAATTGCCCCCCTATATCTGGTATAAACACTGGCTCCTTACCTTGGCTTTGGGGGATCCCTAGCTTCCTTTAAAGCTCAGGTCAGTTGCCACCTCCTACAAGAGACCTTTCCAAGTCTCCCAGCCTTAGGGCTCTCTTCCTCTTAAAATGCCTTTGTATTATTTTGTGTGTGTATGTGCTTATGTATGTATACACACATACATACATATGTGTGTATAAATACACATGAGATATAGAATGGTATAGTGCAGAGCAACTGGCCTTTGATCTGGGTGTCATTGTTGTGTTGTATCCCTGAAGGCTAGCACAGTGCCTGATATATATAGTATAAGTCTTAAAATAAATATTTGTTGAATTATTTTGTTTGTTGAGTTTTTTGGTCCAGCCATGATTTATGATGGTCCTCAAATTACACAGCAAGTGGCTATTGAATTTCCTCATAAGAGTATGCTTTTTGAAGTACAGCCCTCCCTTTGCAGTCTCTCTTCCTCACCCCAACCCCAACCTCCCCCCCACACACATATATACAACATGCTTATAGAATAAAGCCCTAGGATCCAATCCCTCTCTGTATCCTCAGAAAGATTCTATAGACCCACAGAAGTATGCCCTCCAGTCCTTCCATTACCAGAGCCCCCAGCTGCCAAACCAAATGACTACATTATAATTTATCTGGGTCTGAGATGATGGATGCTAGCATGAAAAAAATATCACTGGAGCTACAATTTTAATTTCCTGAGGCATATAGATGTTTGTCTCAATTACTGGCTAACGGCTCCCCTGCTCATATTAGCCTCTCATATCTTTAAGAGATGGCAGTTCTCATGCCTGCCCCTTTGATCTCTGAGCCAAAGGAGCAGAGATTTCCAAATGAGACACAAATTACTAATGCATAATGGAAATTTCCCCAAAGCCTTGGGACCCTTGAGCCTGATTTTATTTTTCATTTCATTTCTCAGTAAGAAAAAGTGGTTATGGGAAGAAAGTTGGAGGTGTCCTAGAGTCCAAGTAGATATTAGAAACATTCCCTGTGTTGACTTTTAATTAATGCTTCCCTCCCTTCCCTGGAATTCTCTAGCATGCAGCAGGCCTAGTGGGCTCATACATCATTTATAAACCACCATCCAGACAGCACAAATATGAATTAACCTGTTGGTAGCTGTAGCTCTGCTTCTCCAGATAAAAAAATTCCTTAGTAAATGAAGTCCATCATGTCCAAGTTTTTGAAAGCTTTCAGAAAGTTATAACAGATAAGATGGCCTGCTGAAGAAGGTGAATACAGGCATCCAATTAAGAACCAGTACTGAACAGGCTGGGCAATGGGCAACCAGGTGGTGCAGTAGATAGAGTGCCAGGCCTGAAGCAGGAAGACTCGTTTTCCTGAGTTCGAAACCAGCCTCAGACACTTACTAGCTGTGTGATCCTAGGTAAGTCACAACCCAGTTTGCCTCAGTTTCCTTATCTGTAGAATTAGCTAGAGAAAGAAATGGCAAACCACTTCAGTATCTTTACCAAGAAAACCCCAAATGGGGTCATGACAAGTTAGTCACAACTGAAATGACTGGACAAGTGAAAAAGCTAAGAGAGCCATATAGCTCCTTTTGTGGATCAAGGCAATCGTAATAGGCACCATTGAGCTTTGGGGGCAGAGAGAGTGGGAAAGTGGAAAGAGGGATCTGTGATGTCAGGCAGGGTGACATCACAGTCTGCAGGGCTGTCAAAGGCACCAATCACCATAAGAATCCACAGCTGTCATGGGGGTGGAAGAGAAAGGGCTTGCTCCAATCCTGGGGTGACTACTGGTCTGGGGGCCTCAGGACCAGAGATGGCTCAGTTCAATAGTTCAGTTCTCATTCTCCAAGAGAATGTGACTGCAGTTAAAGAGAATTATTGCAAGAAACCAGTGAATGAATGAAATACTCTCATTAATTAATTCTCAGAAGTCCCAGGATGGAGAAATAGCCTGAAAGCAGCTCCAAGCCAAAACCGAGATGGAACAAGATATACAGTATTTAGAAGCTAAGACATAACCAGTTCCACACTAGGCATCGAAGAGGGTATAAATATTAATAATTGCTTTTATTTTTCTAGCACTTTGCATTTAAAAAAACAATTCCCTCACAACAGCCTTGATCAGTATTATTATAGGGTCAGTATTATTATCCCTTTTGTGTTGTTTGTTGTTGTTGTTGTTTGTCCTTTGTTCTTGAAGAGGAACACAAAATCAGGAAGGTGATGCCATGAGTTACAAGTGAATTGGATTTAAACGAGGGAGGGCTGTGTAAAGTCGCCAACCTCCAGAGCCATCTGGGTCCAGTAGCAAGATATAGATCAGGATGACTGGAGATGGCCTCACTATCCCTGTTTTACAGATGAAGGAATTGAGGCCTAGAAAGGTTGTTTGCTCAAGATACCATGATAGGCCTCTGGGGGGATAAGAATGTAACAGGGGTGATCAGAAAACCCCCAATCACTCTTGCGGGTCTCCCCAGTCAACTTAGTAATAATAATAGGTAGTATTTGGATAGAACTGGAAGGTTTCCAATGTACCTTACCAATAGTGCCTCATTTGATCCTTACAAGGACCCTGGGAAATAGATGCTATTGTGACCCCATATTACAGATAAGGAAAGTGAGGCAGACAGAGGTGAAGTGAGTTGCCCAGGGCACAGTTTTTAACTAAGTGTCTGACTCTTGACCCAGCTCCCTATCTACTGAGCCACACACTGCCCTGATGAGATTATGGAATGTGTCTTTGGCCTTTCCTGAGAGGATACAGGGGACTCCTGAATGGTTCCCAGTGACCAGGAACTCCCTTAAATATGATTTACTACTGAAAACCAGGGGAGATGGAACCTTTTCTCTCTGTGGTCTATGAGTGAGCTATAAAAAAAAAAGCTCAGCCAGGGGCAGCTAGGTGGTGCAGTGGATAGAGCAACGGCCCTGAAGTCAGGAGGACCTGAGTTCAAATCCATCCTCAGACCAAATGCTTGACACTTACTAGCTGTGTGACCCTGAGCAAGTCACTTAACCCCGATTGCCTAAAAATTTAAAAAAAAGAGCTCAGCCACTTGGGATTTTTTACTTTTTAAAATTTAATTTGATTTGATTTCCAGTTCCAAATTTTCTTCGTCCACCCTTCTCCTCACCTACTGAGAATACAAGAAAAACAAAACCCATTACAAATATCTGTAGTTAAGCAAAACAAATTCCCACATTAGCCACGTCAAAAAATAAATATAATTCAATCTGCCCTGAGTTTCTCACCTCTATCTGGAGGTAGGCAGCATATTTGATCATGAGTCCTCTAGAATGTGGTTGGTAATTGTGTTGATTAGCATCCCTAAGTCTTTCAAAGTTTTTTATCTTTACAATATTATTGTTATTGTGGAGTTATTTGCCTAAGACAGCATGATAGGCCTCTTGGGGGATAAGAATTTAATAGGGGTGATTAGGAAAACCCTGATCAATTTCATGACTCTCCTCCTGTCAACTTAGTAATAATAATAGCCAGGATTTAGATAGGATTTTAAGGTTTGCAAAATTGTTATCCTGGTTCTGCTCATTTCACTTTGCATCAATTCATACAAGTCTTCCCAGATTTCTCTGAACTATTTCCTTCATCATTTCTTGCAGCTCAATAGTATTCATTCATACACCTCAACTTGTTCAGTCAGTCTTTAAATTATGGATATTTCCTCAATTTATAATTGTTTATCATCACAGAAAGAACTGCTATAAATATTTTTTATATACATGGGCCTGCAACCTTTTCCCACATACCTTGTCTCTCTTGGACTTCCAGATGGGAGTGCAGCAAAGGGAGAGGAAAGAACGTATCTCTTCCTCCAAGACCCCAGCAGAAATGATGATGATTTACAGCTTACCATCCAGAACAGTTTCCCTAGAGCTTCTCTAGTCAAACCCACACCTCCGAGTGGTTTTAGGAACCCTGGAGCTACACTGGGGTTTGGAGAACATGGTGAAGCACTCAATGATGATTGAGGTTAAGGACTGCCCCTACAGCCCATGGCTCACTTCACACCTGGTCCTGGCACAATTCTGGGAAGTAGTTGACTTTGTACAGAACAGTGTTTGGTGGAGTTCCAAGAGTTGGTGTGATCCCTCATGTAGCTAGTTCATAATCAGATAGATTATGGTAGGACATATGTTTCCCCGAGTGTGCCTGAAACTCGAGTGGCTAGCCAAGAGCCTATAGCCTTGAAGCCACAAGTGGCCCTCTAGATCCTCAAGTGCAGCCCTTTGACTGAATCCAAACTTCACAGAACAAATGCTTTTATTAAGGTCTACTGAGTAGACCTTCCATTGCTGGCTGCCTTTTTCTGCCTTTGTGTTTCTTTTTCTGAACATAGTTCAGAGACTAGATCCTGAGGAATAGATATTCCCAGCCACCATGAAAATTCCCTTTTGGATCATCCTGAATTCTAGGGTTCTTGAGCTCTAGTCAATCTAGTCTAGCTATCCAGAAAGGAAAAATTGATTTAATAACATGCTTCTCAGCAAAAATGAAAATCACTGCCTGCATCACTGTACAGCAGAAGAACTCAAGCCACGCCCTGCCTTGGCAGAGGATCTGGACCTTGCAAGGCCTCTGTGATAATAGTTGCAAGTTGCTCATTTAGTGCAGGTCAGCAGTGAATGTAAAATAACTTTTTAGGATTTCCACAAAGCATTTTTACTTTCCAGGGGATTGTAATGAGTATCATGGCATATTAAAGTATTCTGTGCTTCCTGCATTTGTTTATTTTTTCTTATGTATTCTTATCCGTCTCCTACAATTGCTATGGTGGAGGAAATAAAAAACTGCCCTATATCTGATATCCATATTGTACATTGAGAAACTTTGTGGAAGGGGTCCCTGTCACATATGGAGAAAGCTGAGATGTGTCACACATAAGTTTTGTTGTAGAGCTTTTTCCAAAGAAAACCTAGATGGGGGCACCAATGCACCAAAGAGAACTTGACCCCTCTGGGGTCTGGTCCCCAGGAACAAACCTGGATTTACATGAGTCCAGAATCCTATTGTGAGAACACAAAAATGAGTAAGATTCAAACTTTGCCTTAAGGGACTTACATCAGAAAAGGACTTAGACAAATGAAAATGAAAACAAAAAATAAAAATGAAGTACCAATAGAAGGTAACAATAGAAAATAATGTCACAAATGGAACAGATAAATTGCCAAAAGTGAAACTATCCCTGCCCTCAAGAAACTTGTGTTCTAATTAAAAACAAAGTACAAAACATATATAAAGTTCAATGCAAGTATCAGTAACTCGAAATCTATGATCCAATGGACAGTTATTTTTGGGAAGCAACTCAGGTCACAGGAAGAATACGGTCTGCTCTGTTTACCTTGTCAGAGTAGAAGGGACAATAGGGTGCCGTGTGGCTGAGAATTGTAAATCAGTGTAGCCACTCATTTGTGTTGCTCTTACCAGCTCTTATAGCTCAGGTGATCAGAAGTAAATGGTGTAGGAAGTTCTACTAGATTACTTAGAGATAGGTGGTACAATAAGCATTTATGTAGTGCTTACTGTGTACCAAGCATTTTTTATAAATATTATCTCATTTGATCCTCTCCACAACTTTGGGAGGTAGGTACTATATTATCCCCATTTAACAGTTGAAGAAACTGTGGCAAATGGAAGTTGAATGACTTGCCCTGGATCACACAGCTAGTGCGTGAGGTTAGTTTTGAGCTCAAGGTTTCCTGACTCTAGGCCCAGTGATCTATCCACTGTGTGACCAGCTAGAAAGCTAATTGCATGCCTTGGCAGATGAGAGACTGGCATTGTTAATTATGTAGCTGGTACTCATTTCATCTGTCAAGTGCCAGTTTTTTCACTTTGTAGATGAATCAGACTAGCTGGTCTCCCAGGTCTTTACCCGCTTTCATGTTCTCTGATTCTTTGATTCTGAGAGAGCAGAGTGGTGAAAATTCATTTGATGGGAATCAATGGTCTTTGTGGTGGGAGTTAGAGGAGATGTCATGGAGGGAAGGGAAGATCATAGGGCCATAAGCCTAGAGCTAGAAGGTCTAAAGTCCAACTTTCTCAATTTCCAAGTGAGGTTGCACTTTTCCTTTTACATTGTCTCTGTGGTATGTGTGAAGTGTTCACGGGTTTGCGTTGGTCCATGATAGGGTTTTCTCCAATACAAAGGATGAAGAAACCAAGAAATTGGATCCAGTCTAGAGCAGCTATCTGAATTGTCTAGGCTGAGCTTGCTTCCAGTTTCCTGCTAGGAGAAGTATGCTCAGTGAAGGCAGGTGACGTAACAGCCCTGAGCAGAATCTGCACCCCTGAGAATCCATTTCTTTTTTTTTTCCTTTGGTGAGGCAATTGGGGTTAAGTGACTTGCCCAGAGTCACACAGCTAGTAAATGTTATATGTCTGAGGCCAGATTTGAACTCAGGTCCTCCTGACTCCAAGACCAGTACTCTACCCACTGTGCCACCTAGCTTCCCCAAGAATCCATTTCTTAAGCATGATCCTTCAGCTAGCCAAACAGCTAACCATCATATGGTCCTAATTCTATTTTCCAAGCTGTTGATGAGGCTAGATGGAAACCATAATCAAAAGCCCAGCATAACAAGTGCTTTTCATCAAAGTCTACCTTATAACGAAATAAGGTTGGTCTGATGCAAGCTCTCCACAAGTAAGCTTTTTTGTAGTGAGGATTACTGGGGACACATTAATCCCCTCAAGAGAAGAAATGTGGAGCAAGGACCAGTCTCCTGATCACTAACATTTGTTCTACAAGTTTCCCAAGTTCTAAGGAACACACTTGAGGCTAAAATTTAAGTGGAAAACCAGAGCATCTCAGAGTTTGAAGAGATTTCACTGGCCATTATTCTAACTAGAGTCAGAATCTCCTCTACCAATATTCCTGACACATGCTCATCTAACTTTTGCTTGAAGGCTTTATCAGTATTAAGCAATGTCTGTAATAAATAAACAAGGTGGGCAACATGGTCTTGTGGGAATTCATGAGGTCCAGAGACCTGAGCTCTAGTTTTGACTCTGTCACTAAC
Organism: Vombatus ursinus; assembly: GCF_900497805.2. Taxonomy (NCBI): domain Eukaryota; kingdom Metazoa; phylum Chordata; class Mammalia; order Diprotodontia; family Vombatidae; genus Vombatus; species Vombatus ursinus. The sequence goes on from NW_020947122.1 coordinate 4,361,921, forward strand.
TAGCTTCATGAACTTGGGCCAGTCATATCACAATGAACCTCCTATTGGAGGGAGAGTAAGTAAACCAATTTGGCTAGAATAGGTCATTCATGGAGAGAATTAGTGAAAGAAAGATAGGTTAGATACTGATCTAAGAGGACTTTACATTCCGGAAGAAGCGAAGGAGTTGGGACTTCATCTTGCTGGCTATGAAGAAACAACAAAAGACTTTGGCCAGAGGAATAATACAAACAAATATGGCAACAATATATAGCATAAGCAAGTCTTTTCCTTCACTGCAGAGGTGAAGGCCTATGTAGAGGAATGTTTAAAATACTTAATGTGGAGATATGTGTGTGTGTGTGTGTGTGTGTGTGCGCGTGCGCCTGTCTGTACATATATATATCTCCACATTAAGTATTTTAAATATATATATATATATACACATATGTATGGAAACTTCCATATGCTTTGAGCACCAATGTCAATACTCAAAGTTAGTGTCAATGTCAATACAACAGTTAAATGTCAATGAGTGCCAATGTCAACAGATAAGTAAAGTACTGCGTACACTGTCCCATATAGTCAGTGTTTTGGTTTTGTTTAACTGTTTTTTTAAAAACATAGTTTGTTTAATAGATTTTAGTGAAAATGTACACAAAGCTGGAAATGTAGGACTGACAGGTATGTGTTGGAGATATAGGACTGTATTGGATTGGCAGTCATATGCATAGAGGTTATTGTAGAAGTAGCAGAAATGAATAAGATTCTTAGTTCAATAATGATCCTGGAGATCACATCTGGATGCCCTGCCAATACATCAAATTTAGTATGTACAAAACAGTTTGTCCTTCCTCCTACTTCCCTATTTCAATTAATGGTACTACTATTTTCTTAGTCTCACATGTTCATAAACATGTTATCATCCGTCTCAGTCCATAGTCAGTCAGTAAGCACCTACTATGTAGCAGGCACTGTGCTAAGTTCTGGGGGTACAAGAAATGGCAAAAGGTAGTCTCAGATCTTAAGGAGCTGGCAGATTGAAGGAGGAGGCAATACGCAAACAACTACATAAAGCAAGGTGTAGACAGGATAAATTAGAACAGAGGGAAGGCATCAGCATTAAGGCAAATTGAGAATGGCTTCCTGTAGAACAGAGGTTCCCAAACTTTTTTGGTCTCTCACCTCCTTTTCCAAAAAAATAGCTCAGCATCCCCCTATAAATCTACTTTCTTTAACCCTTCAACAGTTTTTTTTTTAAATTCGCATCATTTCAGAAAAATATAAAACTTTTTTTAAAAAATGATGCATCTTAAATTTAATAATTTATTATAAATGTGTGGATTTTTTCTGGCATTGAAATTTTGATGATGCAGTATTACATCATGTAACCATATAGTATCATATTGCAAACAAGTCATTACACACACATGTTCCTCCCAATGCGTGCTGGACTTCCCCACAACGCACAACATGCTGTCTGCTAGCACTTGCTTAAGACCTGTGTCAGTGAACTTGACAGTTATAACTTGCTTTCTGTGTGTTTATTTGGAAAATAATGTAATCACTACAACTTTAACTCTGTTATACAACAGATGAAACATGGATGAATGGTTTTTCAAAATTTTCTTATCTTTTCTTTTTCCTTATGCTTCCACAGTCCCCTTATTTTTATTCAATGCCCCACAATCGTACCTGAGGCTACTATCACCCCACCCCCTCGATCATTCCAGCACTCTCTACGGGGCAATATTGCCCACTTTGGGAGCCTATGCAAGCGTAGAAAATGTAATTTTATCTGGTACTTGAAGGAAGTCAGAGAAAACATGAGGAAGAGTTGGAAAGGGAGAGGATTACAGGTCCGAGTTCCAGCTATTCCAAATCAGTTGCCAATATCCAAGCCTATGCCTATAACATCATACCCATTCATCCACTTCTTCTATTCCTATCACAACCAAAAGTCAATGTGCCATAGTGGATAGAGTGATAGACTTGAAGTCAGGAAGACTATGAATTCTACCTTTGGTATTTACTAGGTGGTGATCATAGCTAATCTCATAACCTTTTTGCGTTTCAATTTTATCAAGTATAAAATGGGGGCAATAATATGTCAGAGGGGTGTTGAGGACCAAATGAGTGAGCTAAGCGCTTTGAAATTTTCAGAGACTATAGAAGTGCCAGTTATTAGTAAGCAGAACCACATTATCTTTCTTTTGTATTAAGAGCCTCTTAACTGGTTTCCCTGCCTTCCACCTCTCTGCCTTCTAAACTATTGCACATAGCACTGCATATTAATGTTGCCTCTCCTAAATTGTATGTCTAGTCACATCACTCCCCTGATCACAAGCTTTCAGTGGTTTGCCACATCCTACTGATCAAAGAAAATCATGATCAAACTCTACTGGCTGCCATTCAAGATCTGCATTAATCTGCCTCCAACTTTCCTTTTCAGCCTTATTACGCAATACTCTTTTCACACAGGATCATTGATTTGGAGCAATAAGGAATCTTACTGGTCATTAAGTCCAATCTTTTCATTTCATAAATGAAAAAACTGAGGCTTGGTGAGGTTAAGTGATTTGCCCAGGTTCCCACAACTCAGTGTGTCAGGAAAGATTTGAACTCAGGTCTTCCTGATTCCAAGACCAATGCTCTATTATTATAATATAATATTTGTAAAGCACTTAGCACAGTGTTTGGCAGATAATAGGTGCTTAATAAATGTTTGTTTCTTTCCCCTTCCTCTGTTCCACTTGTCTTATATTTTCTTTTCTCCATGTTTTTAGTCATGCCTAAAATAATGTCTTTACCTACCCCGGCCCATTTCTCCCTATAAAAATCCCATTTATCTTTAAGGTCAGGCTCATTTCCTCCACATCTGTTAAAATTCTTTCTTCAAGGCCCAATAGAGATGTACAGATACTCCAACTAAAAATGATTTCTTACTCCTCAAATTTCTCATAGCATTTTCTCACCTTATGTTTCACTGGTTGTTATAGTGAGTACAAACAAATAGAACAACATGAAGATAATCTCAATCTGTGTGTCAATATCTGTCACAAATAAAAAAAAAAATCTATTAAGACCTTGACAAAACTTCCAAATTTAGTCACTATACTCCTTGATATTGGGTAAGTTCAATGTTAAGAAGAACAAAGAAAACAGATTGGTTCTGTACTAAGAGATGAAAGAGAAGAAATGTTTTTAGATTATTCAGAAGACTTGTAACTGTATATCATAAATATTTTCTTCAAAAAGATGGGCAGATAGAAAGAAAATATGCATATACATGAAAACATTCACAATTGCATTATTTATAACACAGAAAGATGAAAACAAATTATGTCTCCAATAATAACAGAATGGCTGAGTAAATTATCATATATGTGAATATAATAGAATATTCTTGTTCTCATAAAGAATGACAAATATGAAGAATTTAAACACAAAAAGATTTATATGAGGTATTGCAAAGTAGAGAAAGCTGAGCCAAAAGAAACAAATGTATATATGTATGTATGTACATATGTACATGCATATGTATATGCATGTACATATATGTCTACAACAATGAAAATGAAGACAACACAAAAAAGTAACAAAAACCTCAAATGTAATGGACAAGGTTGGTACTAAGATTATTAAGATCAGAACCTTCTTTTTTGTTAACATCTGGCTAACAAAAAAGAGGAAAGTTATATTTGCTATCTGTCACAATCACTCTAATTAGGGTTTCAGATAAGACAACAATAAAAATCAATAATGCCACAAAAGACAAACAGAGAACTAAGTTTCCTCATTTGGAAACAGAGGGATCTGGACCCAATAGCATCTAAGGTCGGTTTCAGCTCTGTGATCTAAAACACAGCCAAACAGATTGTTGGAAAAATTAGAACTCATTCATATTGGCAAGTTGGGTCCCCATAGGAAGGTTTCCATTTGTCCCTTCAGAATCTAAAGATAGCACTGAGGGCTGGGGATTGGGATTTTTCTAGTAGTAGAACTCATGGAGCCCCAGTGGTGTGCTTTCCCTCAAAATGATCAGTTGAAATCAGGCAGCTAGAGAGTGCAGTGAATAGAGTACTAGATTTGGGGTCAGGAATATTTGAGTTCAAATCTAGACTCCAATTTACTCGCTGTGTGACTCTGGACAAGTCACTTAACCTCTGTCTGCCTCAATGTTCTTATCTGTAAAATGGAGATAATCATAAAACTTATCTCCCAGAGTTGTTTTGAGGATCACATGAAATAATATTTGGATAAAGTTTTGCAAACCTTAAAGTGCCACAGGTAGCCTTAAATGCTATCTATTATTAGCTATTAGTAATTCAGAATTAATTAGTTCTTAGAAACTGGTATTTACCATGGTGGTATAGATGATACAAAACATCTCTCATCATCTCAAAAATCTATGACATACTTTCCAATCAGTATATACAGAGTTCAGAGTCCACAAAGTAGGCTCAGGTTTAGAGAACACATGTGGCAAACTCACAGCTCTTAGTTCATTTTTTGGGAGTCCTCAACATGTTCTCCTTAGTCATAATGTGACTTTTCCTGTTGGGCTCCTTGCTGAACCTTGAATATGCCTTTCCTCATCATGCCCAATCTGGCCTCACTTCCTTATATAGACATTACCAACAATAGCTATTGTCTCAGAGGACCCTGCTGGCACATTCAATAAAAAAAAAAGTCCAAATCCTCTGATCCTCCCAAGTTTCTCTTCAAGTTAAGGGTGGGAAGAGGAGACCAAAAGTAAGTCCCTTTCCTCCCCCTCAATTCCTTTTGAGGCTTCTCCCACTAAACTGCTAAGTGCTCAATCCTTGAGTCCTACACTGGTTGAGAAAAATAATTATAAATAGCCAATGATTTGGGAAGATCCAGAGTTTCCTCTTTTTCTATAGTCCTCGTTTCAAAGTTCAGTCTCTTGAAGGACATTGAATTCACTCTCCTCAATCTTGGTCAGACCCCACCCAACTTTACAAGACATCTCTAATCAAAGGTGAATTCCACTCAGTCAAACTTGGGTGGAGGTAAATAAAGCCTTTGTCTAGATTGTCCAAGGCTGGGGGTGGTCTGGGTGTGGGGATAGCCTCTCTGTTTAAGAGTGACTTGCCCTCACTCTCAGTCCCTCATTCCAGTGAGCTTACTTCTCTTTGCAAAGTCTACCTCTCATTAATTGTTAACCAATCAGAGTAATTGCCACCCTCTACAACACCCTCTTTTCCGAAGCCATATAAGCCTTGAGCCTGCCCCCATGAGGGTCTTTGACATTGGAGAGTGCCAATGACCTATTTTATTAAAATGCTAACATTATTAATAAAAGGAACTATACCCAGAAATTGTATCTCTTGAACTTTTTAAACATCATACTGGTTTGCTATTTTATAGACTATCCATTGAGGAAGACCAAGCTTCCTCAATAAATGCAAGCATATTTCCTGTGCCATAGCACTCTAGTTCATCTAATGGCTTTAAGAGATAACTAAATTAACCACAACTTTTCAAAACTTATTCTGATGGCTGCTAGGTGATGAAGTAGATAGAGTGCAGGGCCAGGAGTCAGGAAGACTTGAATGCAACTCTGAGCTCAGATACTAACTGTGTGACCCTGAGCATATAACTAGTAAGTCACTAAATCTCTGTCTGCCTCAGTTTCCTCAATTATAAAATAAGGATAAGTAATAGCACTTACCACACATGGTTGTTGTAAAGATCAAATGAGACATTTGTAAAGCACACAGCATAGTGCCTGACACACAAATATCTGTCTAAAGTCTATGATTGATTGATTCATTAGAAGTATTCAGGAATTGCTCATTCCTAGAGACAAACTGATGTATATTCTCACTTAAAAAAAGTTTTCTGGGGTAGCACCTAGCTACTCACTTTAAATGGGATGGGCATAATTGATTGAGTTAATGGACCACCCCACCATTACACATAGACTGTGTCTGATATTATATGCCATAGTCCTCCACCTCTTTAAAGAAGAAAGAGGCAGTGGATAGAGCTCCAGCCCTGGAGTCAGGTAGACCTGAGTTCAAATCCAGCTTCAGACACTTGACACCTGCTAGCTGTGTGACCATGGGCAAGTCACTTAAGCCATTGCCCAACCAAAAAAGAAGAAGAGAAGAAGAAGAAGAAGGAGAAGAAGAAGAAGGAGAAGATGAAGAAGAAGAAGAAGAAGAAGAAGAAAAAGAAGAAGAAGAAGAAAGAGAGATAATATAAAAAATTGAAACAAAATCCTAGCAAAAATACAATAATATTTTCAGGCAATAACTCAATAGGACTGAATTTGATTCATACCAGGGATTAAAAAAAATGGTTCAACATAAGAAAAACAATCAGCATATACAATACCACCAAAAACTGCATGATAATGGATACACTCAGAAAAAGCCTTGACAAAGCTATTCACGTTAAAAATAAAACAACACATGGACATGGAAGGGCCCTAATTTAATATTATCAAAAGCATATATCTAAAATCATGGCAGCATAATTTGCAATGGAGAATCACTGGAAACTTTCTTAGTACAAAGTAGGAGTAAGACATGGCTGTATCTTCTCTCCTCTATTATTTGATATTGTCCTAAAAATACTAGTTACAGCAATACGGCAAGAGAACAAAATTAGGGCTATAGATACGGCGAAACGGAGGTAAAATTATCCTTATATGCAGATGACATAATATTTTAACTAAAAAAAAATCCAGAGAACTGGACACGTAATATAGTCTTTAGTCCCTGCTACCAGGAAGGCTTAGTGAGCTACTGCCTGGATATGTTATTATTGCATTTTTGCTAGGATTTTGTTTAAATTTTTTATATTATCTCTCTTTCTTCTTTGAAGAGGTGGGGGACTATGGCATACGCTATCAGACACAGTCAATGTGTAATGGTGGGGTGGTCCATTAACTCAACCAGTTATGCCAATCCCATTTAAAGTGAGTAGCTAGGTGCTGCCCTACAAGCTGATAGACAATTTGGGAGTTGTGAAATTTAATTTAGTTCGGAGTTTAGTAGGGTTAAAGTTATTTGGGTGTTCCCACTAAATTCAGTATGAATAAAATAAGCCTCAAGGGTCACCAAACTGCCTAAGGAGGAGTGAAAAAAGGAACCCAGAAAAAATGGAGCAGGTTAAATCTTCCAAGCTGATCAACCTTGGGATCAGGCCTATGAGTGGCAGCTGCATTTCCAGTCCCAGTGAAATATAAAGACACAGTCTCAAAAAGAAAAAAAAAATCCAGAGAATCACCAAGGAAACTAAAAGATAATTATTATATTTACTAAAGTAGCAGGAAACAAAATAGGCCTACAGAATTGTCAGCATTTCCATATAGTACTACCACAAGGCAGGAGTAAATTATAATATGAAAAATTCCATTCAAAATAACTACTTAAAAACCACCTTTCTTTATCAAAATTGAAAAGCTATACAGTGTTCATAGTTGGCAATTTTACATAGTCCTGTTAAATTTAGCACGTATTTTTTTTAACAAAAGAAGCTACATAATACACATTCAGTTTTATATTTAATCTTTTTGTTCTTTATATATTTAAATATTTATGTTTGTTGATGTTTGTCAAATTATTAATTTAAAAAATACCAGGAATGAAAGTGGCATAGCTCTATAGATCCCAAATTATATTGTAAATTGGTAATCATCAAAATTATGTGGTCTGATTAGAAAATAGCAAAGTAGAACAATGGAATAGACTAGAAAAACAAGAATCAGGAGCAATTGAAAAAAAATAGCTTTGTGTCTATAAATACAAGAATATATTTTTTTCTCAGGAAAGAAGTACCTATTTTATAAGAATTGCTGGAGAAATGAGAAAGCAATTTGCCAGAAATTAGGTTTAGATCAACATCTTATGCCATATACCACACAATAAACTCCAAATGAATATGCAACCTAAACAAAAGAGGTCATAGCGTTAGTAATAATAATAATAAAATGAAAAGTTTGTGAACATACAATGTATAGACTTGCAATTTGGGGCCCACATGTCACCAAGAATCAAGAGGGAATTAAAAGAATGGAGCTCAATAAAACCACATATATCTAGAGCAAGATGGCTTAAGCTGGCATTTATGAACTTGGTTTTTTTAATATTTAAATTTTAATAACTATATTTCAATATAATTGGTTTTTCTTGTAATCCTGTATTTTATACATTTTAAAACATTATTCTGAGAAAGGTTTCACAGGTTTTACCAGACATTCTAAGGGGTTCATGACACAAAAAAAGATCAAGAACACCTGATGATTACATTCAGTAGCAGGGCTGAATGTAACAAGCAAGCCTGAGCCAGTGTTAGATTGTGACCTCCTTAAAGGCAGAGATTGCCTTTTACATCTTTTTGAATCCCCAGTGCTTTGCACAGTGCCTGGCATGTAGTAGTTGTTTAATAAATGTTTATTGACTATTAACTGACACAGATGCTATGATGTTGAATAAAAATAGGGATATGATGGATATCAGTGAAAGGGAACCCTCTTCAATGAGTCTGTAAACTAAATCAAAGGCCCCTTTTTCTGGTGCAGATGTGTAATGAACTGAAGAAGGGGGGTGAATATTAGGGGCACTAAACAATCATTCTAAATTAACTAAATTTGCAAACCCTTTGAAATTTTTTCTGTTGCCAGTACTTCTGCAATCAATTAAGAAAAAATTGGTTATAATCATCAAACTCATTACCTTAGGACTCAGTGTTTTAATTTTCTAGCCAATAAAGCTGTTTAATCTTAAGCAAGAGGGTTTTTTGGTCTTTGTCTTTTGAGATGACTTCCAAGAAGCACTTGAAGTCATATAAGTGACTACTCTAGAAGTAGATTACTAATCAGTTCTCTAGGTTGAACTTAATAATTCAACTCAATAACTTATCATGATTATGTAATTTATATCCTTCCCTAAGTTAAGTATTGGGTGATTAAGTTTCACCTGCATGGTCAATTACATAGCTGCCAGTTATTCTATAATTATCTCAAGGCATCATCAGCCTGTTGAGTGGTGATCTTAAAAACCTCTGCTGACTTGGGGGACCTAGTCATTCTTTTTTTTTAAGACAATATTTTTTCCAATTATATGTTAAAGCAATTTTTTTCAAGTTTTGAGTTCCATATTCTATCCTTCTCTCCCTCTCCTCCCCCTCTCTGAGATAGTAAGCAATTAGATATATGTTATACATGTGCAATCATGTAAAATATTTCCATATTAGTCATTTTGTAAAAGAAGACATAAAAAGAAAGAGAGAGAAAAAGAAAGAGAAGGAAAATAAGAAAGAAAGAAAGAAAGAAAGAAAGAAAGAAAGAAAAGAAAGAAAGAAAGAAAAGAAAGAAAGAAAGAAAGAAAGAAAGAAAGAAAGAAAGAAAGAAAAAGAAATATCCTCCTGGTTTTGCTCACTTCACTTTGCATCAGTTCATGTGAGTCCAGGTTTTTCTGAAATCATCCTGCTTGTCATTTCTTACAGCACAATAATATCCCACCACAATCATATACCACAGTTTGTTTAGCCATTCCCCAATTGATGGACATATCCTCAGTTTCCAATTCTTAGCCACCCCAAAAAGTGCTGCTATAAATGTTTTTGTACAAATAAAACCTAGTCATTGTTGACAGGCTTATGCTCTAGATTCCTCCTGACTAACCTTTCCCCTCTGTCCAGATGATCAGGATCTTCAGACTACCTGTGATTGACCAGGCCAATGACCTATGCACTAAACTTTTCCCTTAATTCTTCTATCAATTTAATTGAACAAACATTATATACATTGTATACCCTAGGTATACAAAAATGAGAAATAACAAAATCCATTTCCCAAAGGAACTTAGAAGTCTGCTGGGATATTGGGGAGAAGATAATGATATGTACATGAAATTGTGTATTATAAGATAGGGTAATACAGTGAATTGTGTTGGGACTGGAGTCAGGCTGACCTGAATTCAAATCCAGCCTCTCATATTTCTTAAACATATGACCCTACGCATATGTTTACATGTGATTCAATAACTTTGCTAAGATTTACATGCTAAATCAAAGATGGGCAACATTAACAGGAGGAGTTCTATATGTTAGTGAAATCACATCTCTTTCCTGTATTGAACCATTAAATGTTTGAACTAGAACTTAGAGATCATCTTGTCCAACACACCTGTACAGATAGTACAACTGCTTGTCAGGAATGTTATAGAAAAGATTCCTGTCCCAATTCTTGAGATACTGGTTTATCAGCCACTGCTTCATTCACTTATTACCACGAGAGATGAACAGAAAAAAATCTGCAAACTAATTTAAGCTTTGAGGGAGGGAAAGATAATAAACAAATGGAAATGTTTCCTTTATTAAGATTCTGGCAAATTGCTTTAAGTCTTTTGATTGATTTTAAATGAAGAAACACTTGAAGTCATATGGATTACATGTATGTTCCCTAGGTTGAAGTCAATAATTCAACAAATGTTATGGAGTGTCTGCTGTGTGCTAGACACTTGAGTAGGTAAAAAACTTAGAAAAAAGATTGGATCTAACCAAAACCATATGGCCATGACCCTGAACTAAATAAATATGAGCACTGAGAGGTTTTAAAGTTGCTGCACAGGCTTCTGAGAAGTACTTAATTGTTTACTGAAATCAGCCAGCAAATGTCTTTGAGCACTTACCATGTGGAGGACACAGAGCCAGGTACTAAGGGTGCTAGAAAGAAGCAATAGACATTGTTCTTGTCCTCAAAAAATTTATAGTAAAGACAATTAGCTTTTGCAGCATACATCTCCAATTCTATTATATGTTGTGAGTTTCTTCTAAGTATTTATCAAATGCGAGAGCTAATAGATCTTATGTTCTTCTTTGTGTTCATGAATGTATCAAAAAAAATTTATTGAGAACTTGCTACATGCCAAGCACCAGGCTAAGGGCTGAGAATACAAATAAGAAACAAGTTCATATTCTAAGTGGAGGAAATAATACATAAAAGAGGGTTCAGCTATGGGGTGAATAAAAAGGCCCCGTGGTCTTTGGGGTATATCAACAGATCAGATGCCATGCCACAGGATTTGTAGGGCATAGTGACAAATTAGATGATAAGATCCAGTGGTCCTGAGAGTTCAATGCCAGAGCACATGATTCCATCTTACCAGAAATGTTGTAATTGTTGATTCCCCACTCATAAAGTGGCATGCAAAGCCATGTCTATATACAATAGTAGAGGGAAACAGAAGGAATTTAGCTCATGACCATTGGGAATGAGGGAATAGGCTCATGGTTTATGATAGAACAGAGACTCCTGGTTCTTTCCCATAGGGGTGATGATAGAGAGGATTAGCATCAAGCTTGGAGGGAAAGGGAGGAAAGAAGAGTTGGCAAGAAGATTGAAGAAGGGCAGCTAGGTGGCGCAGTGGATAGAGCACTGGCCTTGGAGTTGGGAGGACTTGAGTTCAAAATCAACCTCAGACACTTGACATTAGCTGTGTGACCCTGGGCAAGTCACTTAACCCCGATTGCCCCCCCACACACACATACACCAAAAAAAAAATAGTATTTTTAGGGGCAGCTAGGTGGCACAGAGGATAGAGCACCAGCCTTGGAGTCAGGAGGACCTGAGTTCAAATCTGGTCTCAGACATATAACTCTCACTAGTTATGTGACTCTGGGCAAGTCACTTAACCCCAATTGCCTCACCAAAAAATATATATATATATATATATATATATATATTGAAGAGTTAGGGAAAAGGCTCCACATAGCCTCTGCTTTGCTGGACTTTCTACTGAGATCCAGGTTGCAGGAGACCTGGGGTGAGAGAGGGAAAAAGGAAGGCTCCCCAAAACAACTTCTCCTTTAATATCCCCCTAAAAGTTCATTGTACACAATAGGGCCATAGCAAAGGTTTCATGAATGAACTAATTGATGAATAACAGAATAATAGATCTAAGAAGCCTTTAACTTCCCATGCAAGTCTGAGATTCTATGTTTCTTTGACCTTGGATATCATATAGTCTAATCATTTCATTTAAAAGATAAGGAAACTGAAGTCCAGAGAAGTAAAATAATTTGCACAATATCACACAGCTGGTAAGTGGCAGTGACTCAAGTCTTATGGCACCAAATTAAGTATACTTTCCATTACCATAAAGTTGCTTCTTTGCCTTGCAGTCCTGATTTATCAGAGCCCCTTAATGGTGCCATTCTCCCTATTGTCCCTCTGGGCATTACAACATCTATGAGATAACTATCATCACAACTATTGCCCTCTCCAGATCTCTCAAATAATTCTTCCCTTCCAGTTCCTAATAGGTCAAACCAAGTTACCAAGTATTTATTAAGCACCTAATATGAACCATGAGGCAGCTAGGTGGCTCAATGGATAGAGTGCTAGGCCTAGAGTCAAGAAAACCTGAGTTCAAATCTAACCTCAGACACTCACTAGCTGTATGACCCTGGACAAGTCACTTAACCCCTGTTTGCCTCAATCCACTGGAGAAAGAAATGGCAAACCACTCCAGTATCTTTGTCAAGAAAACCCCATGGACAGTACTGACATTCTATGGTGCACAGTGTCACAAACAGTTGGAAATGCCTGAACAACAACAATAGGTGCCAGGCACTGTCCTACACACTGGTGATACAAAGAAAGGCACGCATAAACAAACAAACACATAAATGGATGAATAAATGAATTAAACTGGATCAAATAAAACTCAAGGACTTCACAGTCTAATGGAAAGACAACTATATATAAACAAGATATGTACAAGATAAATTGAAGATAATCTCAGAGGAAAGGCACAAAGATTAAAGATAAATAGGAAAGCCTTGTTGAAGAAAGTAAAATTTTAGTTAAGACTTGAAGGAAGCCAGAAAAGCCAGGAGGTAGAGATAGGGAATGAGAGTTCCAGACATGAGGTACAGCCAGTGAAAATGAACTGAGATGGCAAACAGTGTCTTGTTCAAGAAGCAGCAAGGAGTTCAAGGAGGCCAGTGTCACTGGATCACTGAGGAAATGGAAGGGAGTGAGGTGTAAGACTGAAAAGATAGGAAGGATACATGTTGTGAGGGGTTTAAAAGCCAAAGTATTGTGTTATTTGATCCTGGAGGCAAGAAGGAGCCATTGAAGTTTACTGAATGAGAAAGAGCCAAGGTCAGAGCCATGCTCTAGGACAACTTGACAGTGAGTGGAGGATGGACTAGAGTAGCAGGTAATGCTTGAATCAAGGTGACCAACCAGAAGACAATTGCAATAGTCTAGGCATGAAATAATGAAAGCCTACCTTGGGGCAGGTCTATTATAGCAAAAGCAATGAAACTTTCAACTGCTTCATTCTGATGCTGATGAGAAATGGGCTGGCACAAAGTAAGTGCTTAATAAATGTTATTGACTAGAAAGACTAATACGAACTGATGCAAAGTGAAATGGGTAGAACCGGGAGAACATTGTACACAGTAACAGCAATATAGTAAGGTGGTCAACTATGAATGACTTAGCCATTCTCTGCAATACTATGATACAAGACAACTCTGAAGGACTTAAGATGAAAAAATGCTCTCCATCCCCAGACAAAGAACTGATGGAGTCTGAATACAGATCTTTATTTTTCTTGGGTTTTTTGGTCTATATTTTCTTTTAAAATATGATTAATATGGCAATGTGTTTTGCATGACTACACATGTATAACCAATATCAAATTGCGTATCTTCTCAATGAGGGGTGAGGAGGGAGGGAGAGAATTTGGAACTTAAAATTTCAAAAACAAATGTTAAAATTTATTTTTACATGTAATTGGAGGAAAATAAAATACTAAATAAATCATTTTAAAAAATAAATGTTGTTGAAAGCATATCCCCAAGAATAGATAGGAGAAGACATCCCCCCATACTACTCCTTTGCAGTGCTGAGTGGTTCATTGGTAAGGTATATTGCATATATTATCAGACTTTTTCAATATATTGATTTGTTTTGCTAACTTTTTCTTTTAATTTTTTTCTTTAAAATAATTTTTGTTACACAAAGAACAGGGGATGGTTCCCCTGGAAGAGAGAGGAGGAAGGATACTGGGAGAATTTTGGGAATATAAAAACAAAAGATATCAATAAAATATATTTTAATTTTTAAAAGGAAGCTTTTGTTGATTGGTGCCCTTCCCCAGGCTGTCTAATTTAGGGTAAAGTCTGATTATTATTCTCTTAGACTGAACATTGCAAGTTCCTGCCCCAGGCAAAGGTCAGGGTGACATAGCTGTAGGCTTGCCTCTGATGAGGGTCCCCAAAAATTTGTAGGTCCCCAGTCTAAGATACTTCTGAGACCCCTAAAGAATACAATACTTAATGCCCCGAGAAAGCAGTAGAAAGATCAAATAGAATGTAAAATAGGACCATGCAATGTTCAAACATTTCCTTTAGAAGTGCTTTATGCCTGACCCTGACATAAAGTCTCAATTCAACTAATTCATCTGGAAGAATAAGCAAATAAAAAAGAGCTACAATAGTGTTAGAGACACCAAAGACAAAAATCCACAGGCAGTGAGATGGAGTTTATGGTAGCAGGATGGAAGAGGAGGGAAATTCCCAGAAGCAGCTGCAGTGAAAAAGAAAATGAGTTGAAGGAGACAAGCCGGGTTAGGCAGTACCTTAATACACAAAGAATTTTCTTGTGTCAGAAGTCTCTAAGCCAGAGACCACATTGAGGTGGCACAGGAATATGATGATTCAACAAGCTAAACCCATCTATAGAGACACAGATATAGAAATGAAATTGTGTTTAATGAGGCAATATTGTTGTCCTGAAGACAGGTTGAAATAGCTCTTGCTAGTGCTGGGGGATTACAGTGGTCTAGCTGAGAATTCCTCAAAGAAGAAGCAGCATAGTGAAGTGAGAGGATACCAGATTTGTGTTCAGAACCTCTAGATTTGAATTTCCACTCAACCACTTACTAGATTCATCATCTTAGGCACATCACTTTAACTCTCAGGATTTCTGTTTCCTCTTTGTAAAAAGAGAGAGTTGTAGCAATACCCCTGCTAGGTCTATATCCCAAAGACTTTTTTTTAAAAAAAGGAAAAGGACCTATTTGTACAAAAATATTTATAGCAGCTCTTTTTGTGGTGGCTAAGAATTGGAAATCAAGGATATGCCCATCAATTGGGGAACGGCTAAACAAACTGTGGTATATGATTGTGGTGGAATATTATTGTGCTATAAGAAATGACAAGCAGAATGATTTCAGAAAAAGAAACCTGGAAAGACTTATATGAACTGATACAAAGTGAAGTGAGCAGAACCAGGAGGACATTGTACACAATAACAGCAATATTGTATGATGAAGAATTCTGAATGACTTAGCTATTCTCAGCAATACAATGATACAAGACAATCCCAAAAGACTCATGATGAAGCATGCTAACTGCCTCCAGATAAAGAGCTGATACTATCTAAATACAGACTGCTATTTTTTTACTCTTTCTTTTTCTTTCCTTCTTCCTTCCTTCCTTCTTTCTTTTTGTTTGATTCTTCTCATACAAAATGACTAATATGGAAATTTTAACATGATTGCACATGTATAAACTATATTGGATTGCTTACCATCTTAGGGAGTGGGGAGGTGAAGGTGGGATGGATGGATGGATAGAATTTGGAATTCAAAACTTTTTTAAAATGTTTAAAAACTGTTTTAACATATAATTGGGGGGGAAATAAAATGTCATATAAGAAGAGGGGGCTGTACCAGATGATCTCTAAAGTCTCTTCCATTTCTGATGTTTTGTGATTCTGTTGTGTTGTGAAACTGAGCCTGAAAGTAGATCTAGAGTCATAAAATTAAGGTAGGATCTTGAGGATGCCAATCAAAGTAAACCAGAGAAGTCAACATAGAGGGGAAGACAGGAAACCAGGAAGAGAAGTGTTAGGTATTAAATAGTATTTGAATGTATAATAAAACAACTCATCATTTTTATCTTGACTATTTCTCTTCTCTGTGACTCATACAACCACAACCTTAGTGTAGACCCTTAGTACTTCTCTGCTTGACTACTGTGGTAGTCTTTTATTTGTTGTTTCTACCTGAAACTTCTTCCTATCCTCCACACAATTACCAATGTGATTCTCCTAAATTAATTGTGAAGTTTGATAGTAATTAGGTTCAAGACAGTCTGGAGCATATAACTAGTCTTCCTTTGTTTTATTCAACATTGACATGGTAGAATTTGGCTTTTCTACATAAGCTAAGAACACTTCCTCTGGTAGGGGATAAAGGGTAGGTGGCTACATTGTCCTAGTGGTGTG
>NW_020947122.1:4378191-4440478 GCF_900497805.2 Vombatus ursinus
TCTGGTAGGGGATAAAGGGTAGGTGGCTACATTGTCCTAGTGGTGTGGGGGAAAGAACAGTGGACTGAGAGTCAAGAGCCCTGGGTTCTGTTCCCAAGTCTTCTATTGACTATGTATGATCATTCCACGAGGCATCTCTCTGGGCCTCCCTTTCTATACCTTCAAAATGGGATGCTAGACTGAATGCTCTCTAAGATCCCTCAAAATTCTGTGTTTCTCTAACCTTATTTTTTATTTAAATTAAATTAAAAGTTTTTATTTTTATTTCCAGTTCTAAATTCTTTCCTTCCCTCCACCCTCTTCCTCACCCATTGAGAAGACAAGAAATATGATACCCATTATACATATGAAGTCATATAAAACATTTTAACAGTAGCCATGTTGCAAAAAAAAAGAGAGAGAGGGAGAAAATATGCTTTACTCTGCATTCAGAGTAGATCAGTTCTCTCTCTGGAGGTGGCTAGCATTTTTTGTCATAGGTCCTTTAGAATCCTCTTAGATCAGAGTAGCTAAGTCTTTCACAGGTGATCATTCTTACAATATTGCTGTTACTGTGTACAATGTTCTCCTAGTTCTACTCATTTCACTTTGTACCAGTTCATCTAGACTTTCTAGGTTTTTCTAAAGCCATTGTCTTTATCATTTCTTATAGCACAATTGTGTTCCACTACAGTCATATGCCATAATTTGTTTAGCTATTCCCCAGTGCGTGGACAACCACTCAATTTCCAGTTCTTTGCCACTACAAAAAGAGCTGCTATAAATATTTTTGTACATATGGGTCCTTTTCCTTTCTCTTTGATCTCTTTGGGGTATACACCTGGTAGTAGTAGTAGTATTGGATGAAAGGATATTCACAGTTTTATAGTCCGTTTGAGTATAATTCCAAATTGTTGTTCAGAAGTGTTAGTGTAACTATTTTCCCACATCCCTCCACTATTTGTTATTTTCCTTTTCTGTCATGTTAGCCAATCTGATATATGTGAGGTGCTACCTCAGAGCTGTTTTAGTTTGTATTTCTCTAATTATTAGTGATTTAGAGCATTTTTTTCATGTGACTATTGATAGGTTTGATTTTTTCTTTTGAAAACTGCCTGTTCATATATTTTGACCATTTAACAATTGGGGAATAGCTCTTATTTTTATAAATTTGGGTAAGTTCCCCATATATTTGAGAAATGAGACCTTTACCAGGGAAATCTGATAAAATTTTTTTTAATTCCTTGCTTTCCTTCTAATTTTGGCTGCACTGGTTTTGTTTATACAAAACTTTTAAAATTTTATATAGTTAAAATTATCCTTTTCTTATGCCTTGATCCTCTCTGTCTCTTGTTTGATCATGAACTCTTCCCCTGTCCATAGATCTCACAGGTAAATTCTTCCATACTCCCTTAATGCGCTTATCATATCTCCCTTTATTTCTAAACCATGTACCCATTTTGAACTTATCCTGGTATAAGGTGTGAGGTATTGGTCTTTGCCCTCTTTCTGCCAGGTTGCTTTCCAGTTTTATGAGCAGGTTTTGCTAAATTGTGAATTCTTATCTCAATAGCTGGGATCTTTGGGTTTATCAAATACTAGGTTACTGTGCTCATTTCTTTTGTATGCTGGGCACCCAATCTAGTCCATTGATCAACCACTCTATTTCTTATCCATAGAACAGTTTGATATCTGGTACTAATAGGCCACCTTCCTTCACTTTTTTTCACTGATTCCCTTGACATTCTTGACCTTTTATTCTTCCAGATGAACTTTGTTATTGTTTATTCTGGCTCTATAAAATAATTCTTTGGTAGTTTGTTTGGTATGGCACTGAGGAAGTAAATTAATTTAGGGAGTATTGTCATTTTTATTATGTTGATTCAGCCTACCCATGAGTAATTAACATTTTCCAATTGCTTAAATCTGTCTTTATTTGTGTAAAAAGTATTTTTAAATTATGTTCATATACTTCCTAGGTGTGTCCTGGAAGATAGACTTCCAAGTATTTCATATTGTCCTCAGTTATTTTAAATGGGATTTCTCTTCCTATCTCTTCCTGCTTGTTTTTTTTTTTTGTAATCTATAGAAATGCTGATGATTTTGGTGGCTTTATTTTATATCCTGTGACTTTGCTAATGTTGTTAATTGTTCCAATTAGGTTCTAGTTGAGTGTCTAAGGTCCTGTAAGTATACCATCATATCATCTGCAAAGAGCAATAGTTTTGTTTCCTCATTTCCTATTCTTCTACTTTCAATTTATTTTTTTTGTCTTATTGCTCTAGCTAGCATTTCTAGTACAATGTTGAATAATAATGGTGATAATGGATATCCTTGCTTTACCCATGATCTTATTATAAAGGCTTCTACTTCAGATAATGCTTGCTCTTGATTTTATATAGATTTTATTTATCATTTTAAGGAAAGCTTTATTTATTCTTATGCTTTCTCATGTTTTTAATGCCATATTTCTGTTATAAAAAGTAATTGGTAGGAATCCTCCCTTAGCATATGTTTTCAAATAGTTCATATAGTATTGGAATTAATTGTTTAAATATTTGGTAACATTTGTTTATAAATCTATCTGGTCTTGGGGATTTTTTCTTAGGGATCTCATTTATGACTTGGTCTCACGACCTTATTACTCAACATTACGAAGAATTCAAGAAATTAAAGTCACAAAACTCCCTAATGACCAAGGCTCCAGGCAGAATTGGTCCTTGTCCAAGGTGCTGAAACCCTCAACAAGCAGCCATTGTTGGACAGTGGCTGCTGGCTTCTAAGCCAATGAGGGAATCACAGAATAGATTTAGAGTTCAAAGGGACCTAAGAGGCTATCTAAATAGTGTTTTACTATCCAAATGTGGCCTGCACTGATCTAAAAACTATAAACCCCCTCTAATTCAACTTCTCAACTCCTCTGTCTTCATGCTATCACTATCAAGCTAGTAGGAACTTGAACTAGATTCCCCAAGATATCTTATTCCCCAGAAAGTGTTCTTTTTACTATCCATCATGGTTACCAAATTTAATTATTTTGTGACAGTTTACTATGGGTGAATATCCAAAAGCTCATTTTAAGTGGATTCAAACTTGACATGTTTCCCCAGGAAAACAATGTTATAAGTAATGGTTGGTTACTGTAAAATATATGGCTATAGGTCTTAACATCATTTATAGTATGGTTTCTATGGGGAAATGCTCTTGGGAACTTTAACATCTCCTCAATACTTGGCCTTCTGTCACTGGGAGCAAGAATTTCTCTAATTTTAGTTGGGGTGGGGAGGTCAGTGAATTTGCACAGCTTGGATTTCCATATGATCTTGCCTTGGAAAAGATTAAAGAATCTTTAGGATTCAAATTCTTTTTCATTGTTAAACATTAACTATAATATGTGAGAAACATTATGCTAGGTCCTGAGGATACAAGGGCAAAGATGAAACATTTCCTCCCCTCAAGGAGTTTATATCTACTGGATGGATAAAGCATGTATCTAAATAAGTAAATATAAAGTACATGCAAAGTAATTTCAAGATAGAGGAAGTGCTAATTACCTGGGAAGAGATCAATTGAAGCTTTGTGTAGAAAGTCACACCTGAATTAAATATAGAAGGGAGCTGAGAATTTCAGGACTCAAAGAAAGAATACTTCATTTGTCCTACCCATCATTTCTCATAGATAGGGAGAGACCTGTTACTATTCCCTTTTATTTACATATAGATATTTAAAATGGGGCCTATAGTCTCATCAGTGTGTGTACTACTATCATCAGTTCAGGGGAAAACTCATCCACATCTTCTCTTTTCACATGATTCTTGTTCATGTGGATTTCCATAGAGGATTCATTCAACACATTGGGAGATTTCTTCTGTTTCCTTTAATATCTCAGAGATTACTGGTATAGCATTTGGGATATTCATCTATTTCCTCTTATCCTTGTTATAGGAGTGGTCAACATAGTTTTCTAGTTATAAATTACCTTAATGCTTTCAATGACAGTCTTCATGCAAACCCAAAATGGTAATGAAGTGAAACTGACTTATATTCACCATATGTATCTTAAATGCCCTTTAAGAAACCTTCAAATGTATTTCTTGGGAAATCATGGTGTTCCATGATTCACATGGACCTCTGAGAATAAATTAATGTTAAAGAGATGGGCTTTTGCAACTGTGAGCAGCTTAAGATCAGTGGAAGCACAACATAATTTCCCAAATGGAGCCAACAGCTTGTTTAAATAGTTTGGAATTACTGTAAACTTTATATCTTTTGTATCTTTTTTCCTTCTTCTAACGTCATGTTGATTTTGACCCTTCTCCTAACCAGGCAACAATCTGACAGTACACAGACAGCTGATCCTAAAAGGAATGCTATGAATAATACATGCATATAACTCATAGTAAAATGAATAATTAACTAGTCATCTTCTGTACATTAGGATATAATTAATCATTTTTGTGTGATATCATGGGAATGTGGTGTTTCATCTTTTTTCATTTCTGAGCAGGCAGGTAGAAGAGTGGATAGAACATTGGACCTAAAGTGAAGTAGACCTGAGTTCAAACTTGGTCTCAGACACTTACTACTCATGTAACAATGAGCAAGTCACTTACCCTCAGTCCACCTCAGCCTCCTCATTTATCAAGTAGGGATAATAATAGCACCTCCATCCCAGTGTTGGTAAGGATCAAATAAGATAACATTTATGAAGTAAATAACAGTTATAAAGTGCTCTGTAAACCTTAAAGCACTATATAAATGTTAGGTATTTGGGCCCTTCATTATATTGTCCATCCAAGATGAATATACTGATGGACTACCTTGATGTGCTGCACAACTAGCTGCATGTAATGATCTGAGCTTTATTTTTATCTACTTTGTTTTTGCAATGTGGATAGTAAAGCCAATTTCTTTAAAACAATTGTGGATTCTATGGAAGTCTTAATGTAATTAATAAAAAGTCACCTATGAGTGGTAATAGAGATTGTTGCCATGGCAAAATGCTTTTTAAAATTAGCAGACAATAGATAATGCTTTTGTTTTCTATATCAAGTAGTCAGTTGCGTATCTGTAAAGATCTGCTCTGCTGTAGAAAGACTGCCTTTTTTCTTCTGCATCAGGGATGCCCTGTGATTTATATACCATGCTCATAAAGATTTTATAATAATACATAAACCATCCTAATAAGGATTTTATGGAGATAAAAAATAGTTATATGGAACAAGAGTTCTTCCCTTCTGGGGGAAGGGGAAAGACATGGTAAAAAGCATTGTCTCTGTTCTTTTACATTCTTTTGTATTCTTTCCCACTAAGATATCTTGATCCTTGAACACCATTAAAATCTGTACCTTTAGCATGAATTTCTTTTGTATCACTTTTTGTTGTCCTTCCAGTATTAATGATATAAGATAGCTGAATTTCACATAAACCTCCCTGCAGGCTCATTTTCTCCTTTGCTGTTTTTTGCTGAATTGTGAGGCCATACCACTCCATCCTCCTCCATAATGTTTTGCCAATGAATTAATATGCTAAACTGGTATTGCTCTTGGTTGCCATGTTTCTCTCATTGGAAAGGAAATTGTCTGCTGGCTCAGGTGGTTTGGGGGATCTTTCAGCCTACTTGTTGTAATAACAGCTTTAAATTAGTTATATTGTTTATATAAATGATGATAGAGTCCAAATCTTTACTTTTGTGCTTTTCCCTATTTTGTTTGTTTAAATATGTCAGGTTGGAGTTGCAGAAATCACATAATGTCATTTCATCTTCTTCCTATCCTCTGATTTGGTGCTGAATTTAACTTTTATTCTAAGCTGTCATTTATTTGACTTCCCATAGACATTTCATTATTGAGTGTCTTCCATGTTAATATAGAGGTATTTTCTACGTCTTAAGATGGTCAGTTTAATTTTTGATCTGGTCACCTAGTGCTCGCCAAGTGCACCATGCTAAAAGAGAAACTGGACCAATAGCAGACAACACATATGGCCAAGAATAGCGTGACACACCAAGGACAAATGGATGTGGAAATATAATAACCCAAAGAAGAAGGTAGTTTCAAGCAACGTGGCTCCTTGCACCAAAGAAGAATGTTAGCTGTGGATTCAAGAAAGGACTTCCAGACCATAAAGTGTCAGAATCTGTGAGTTTCTTCTTTATCATATGTGTATCCTATATATGCACCTTACTACCATTGTACTTTAATTTTGATCCCACTCTTCTTATGGACCTATGTGTATTTATGAGAAAGTGTGTCCTAGGATTTTGAGGGGGAGAGGGGCAGAATGCTTGCATCAACTCTTCCTACTATAACACCTTAGTAAATAACTTTTCTAAAAGCTAATTGTCTACTGGCTAATTGTGAAGAAAAAGCACACCAGAAGAAAAAAAACTGTACCAATTTATACACTACAGTGCTTGAAACACTACAACTCAGGGTTACTCTTAGAACCCTTATAGTAGTAGGAGTCATCCCTGCTGGAAACAAACTTGTGAACCTGGGTGCAAGTTGGGAGAATGGTCCTAAAGGTATGTGTATGCTATAATAGAATCAAAAGATGCATTTACTTGGAAGAGAAAAGAAAATATGAAAACATTAGAAAACTGAGGAAGAAGCAGCTACTTATCCTCCAGAGAATGCTGATGTGAAGGTATAGATGATGTCAGATGAGGGGTCATTCAAAAAGAGTCAGAAGAATAAGAGGTGAGATATTTGATGACTTTCTGTTGTGGGTTAATGAGAGAGGTTTTGTCAATAAATACAATAGAGAGGTGTGCTGACTTCCCAGGGAATGTATCCAGAGCATGATAGAAAAATCTCCTTATATTTTTTGAAGCAAGTGACTGCTGCCCACTTCTGTTCATTCAGTTAGGCATAGATGATATTGCCAAAAAAGTTCTGGAATATACTCCTAAATATTATAAAGTCTTGGGCAAGACACTAAAGACCCTATGGGCATAGGTGTTGTTTTCATAATGGCTATTCATTAAAGACAAGGAATTCAGAAAAGAAAGGCATGTTTGAGAAATAAATAGGTGGTCAGGAAGATGATGTGATGTCTATGAAAGAGAGTTGGATTTCTGAACAATGATTTAAAATAAAAGAACCACGGATTCCTGATCAGGTATGAAGCATACCTAAGAGCTGGTAAGAATATGTTAGCCTGAAGTCCTAAAAATCTAACCAAAAGGACTTCAGAATGAAAATTAAGTAAGAGGGAGAAAATTGTCTACATGTATTTGGGCTAAATACCATAGAACAAAGATAAACTGTAGGAAGAAAGCACAAGTAGAGACATGCACAAATTTATGGGAAACAAAATCCAAGACAGAAATCAGAAATAATAGTTGATAAATACATAATGCTTTAATGTTTCAAAAGTGCTTTATATATATATATATATATTATCTCATTTGATCTTCATAACAACCCTGTAAGGTAGATAGTACATATATTAATTCTGTTTTGGTCTTGTTTGTCCTTCATTCTCAAAGAGAACCAATGATATCACAGGTGGTCTTGACTCTCATGTGAATTGGATTTAAGTGAGATAGCATTGCACAAAGTCATCAGCTTCATTCTCTCTTCCAGAGTCATTGAAATCCAGTGGCAAGACAAAAGTCAAGATGACTAGTGATGGCCTGGGATGCAGTGGATGACCTTGGTATCTTCTACGTCTGACCAAGCTCTGAGCACTACATGGTAGCTGCTTCAACTACCTTCATGGAAAAGTCTTCACATGCTTGGAGTAGAAATCTCACTAACTCAGCAACTGGTTTGAGGCCTCTTGGTTATCCTCAACCAGCTTTAGCCCATCTGCCAAGATGGTTTATTGGGATGTGACCACTGCACCACAGGTGACAGTTGAATGCCAGGTGAAGACTAAAGGTGAATAAGCAACCCTGAAAAGAGTTTGGCAAGCCCTCACACCAGAGTTACTAGTCCTCCTTGAGTACCCCATACACTTTAAACAAAATTCCATTTTACAGATGAGGAAAGAGAGTCTCATAGAGTTAAGTGATTTGCTCAGGGTCACATAACAAATAAATGTCCATCATCCTAAGACATCTGTGAACAAATACACAAAACTTGGGCAACAAGGAAAGTGAAGTGGAGACCCTAATGCAAAGAAGCAGATTTGAAATCATATGTTTCACTGAAATCCGTTAGGATGAAACTAATTACTGGAATATGTATCTGAAAGTATATTTTTTTTTCAGAAACAGCATGGAGGAAGTATTGTGTGTTGGGGTCAGGGGGAATGAGAGATAAATAGATTGTATTTTAAAAAGATGTGCCCATAGGAAAAGAACCTATAAGTTCTAAAATGCTTATAGCAGCTCTTTTTGTGGTGGCAAAGAACTGGAAACTGCAGAGATGCCCATTGATTGGGGAAAGACTGAACAAGTTGTGGTATATGATTGTGATGGAATACTACTGCACTATAAGAATTGATGATCTCAATGATCTTAGAAAAATATGGAAAGACTTAGACAAAATAATAAAGAGTAAAATGAGCAGAACCAAGAAAACATTGTATATAGTAACAGCAATATTGTTTTAAGAACAATTTTGAAAGAAAGAAAGAAAAAAGAAGAAATGTACACAGTAACTTTATTATATTTGTGTGTATGGAATAGCAAGTTGTACATAATAGATTTGCAGTTTCATGCCTTAATGATAATTCATCTTTCAAAAGGTTTAGTAGTGAAGGAGAGAAAACACTACTCTGGGTCTATTCTTGTCAACAAGGGAAAGCTAGGTGCTAAAATGGAAATTATAGGAACTTTGATAGAAAGAGGTCTCTCAATTATAGAATTTGTGATAAAGGTGAGAGAAGTAGAGAATAGTCTGATATACACCTTAGATATTGGGACAGATGATTTCAAAATGTTCAAAGAAAAGATAGATTGTTTCCAATGGGAAAGAATTTTATAGAGAAGGGCATCCCAGAAGGAATAGTAAGCTCTCCAAAATTATATACTAAATACACAGGAACAGTTACAATGAAAATGGGGAATCATCTAAAAACATGTATGTGAATGTTCGGGGACCTCACCAACCAACTTAAATCAGATTACTCATCTCATAAATTAATCAATTATCATGTGCCAAGATACACAACCTTGTAAAAAATAAATCTTTGACAATCCTACAATAACTAACTGTTAGGATTTTTGATCCTTTATATTTAGCCAAAGTGACCACTTTTCATCTTCTATTCATTGTTCTTAGTTTTGCAAAGCAAATCTGATTCCTATCCAAATATCTGACAACCTTTCAAATACTTGAAGATGAATAATTGAGGACTATCTTGTCTCCTGTAAATGTTCTCTTCTCAAGGCTAACTATCACTAGTGGCTTCAACTAACAATCACGTATCATAAGAACACAAGGCCATTGCCCATTACGGTTGCCCTCAATCCAGTTTACCAATGTCCTTTCTAAAATGTGAGTCTCAACTAAACATAGTACTCCAAATGTGCTCTGTCCCAGGCAGAGCATAGTTACACTATCACCTCCCAAAGAAAGGTAACATGTTGTAGAAGATAAAAATCTAACATCATAGTCAGGGAGACCTGGGTTCAAGTCCTGCCTCTGACACATACTGGTGATGTGACCCTGGTCAAATCACTTCACCTCTTAGACCCCCTAGGTGTGAGGATTGACCTGTTTTTAGGCTCTAGTTGACAGAAAGTGACTGATTGATCTACCTATGTACTATGTACCCAATCTTCCTATGTACCCAATAACTGTCTTGGTCAGCTGTATTTAAAGTTAGGAATGCAAGGTTTGCAAACTTTCCTAATCACAATGCCCTTGTGGTGATAAGGTTCCTCATGCCCTTGGGGCCAAAGTCCAGACCACTTGCTCATTGATACCCTGAAGGTCCCCCTTTCACTCAGTCCCTGTAAGTCAGCCAAGCAACAACACTACCAAAGAGCAGAAACCAGCAGACCTGGGTTCTCTTTTGATCGTGATATACATCCCACTCTAGCCTAAGACAATGTCATGTGCCCACAGGACAGTGGAGGAAGGGAATCATGAATGTGAATACTTGTGAGAACTAAACTGCCTGACTTATAAATCTCTCAACACTTGTGTTCTTGCTCACTACCTCCTCACCCATGATCCCCTCATCCTAAGTAACTCTCCTAAGACTAAAAATGTAGAGCAGAAGTTAATATGTTAAAATATTTTCTCTGAGAGTTCCCTTATATCAATGGAATCACAACCTTGGTCCCAAACAATCTCTTTCCAAGTAAAGGACACTATTATTTCTTTTTTCAACCTAAAATTTTTTTCAATATTTGAACATTTCCTTCTCCCAATTGAGAAAGAAATAAAAACAAAATCTGTTACAAATATGTATAACAAACAAAACAAATTTCTACACTGGTCATGCCCCCCCTAAAAAGTCCCAATCTGTCCTCTATGTCTATCACCTCTCTATTCAAAGGTGAGTAGGATTTTTATCATGAATTCTCTGGAATCTGGTTGGTTATTGGCTTGATCAGAGTTCCTAGGTCTTTGCAAGTTGTTTTGCTTTATAATAATGTTGTTATTGTATAAATGTTCTCCTGGTTCTGCTTGCTTCACTCTGCATCAGTCCATATAAGTCTTCCCAGGTTTCTCTGAAACTGTTCTTTAATCATTTTTAACAGCACAATAGTATTCATATACGATAACTTATTCAGCCATTCCTTAATTGACAAGCAACCGCTTAATTTCCAATTCCTTTCTTCCACGAAAAGAGCTGTTATTCACATTTTTGTACATTCTTATAGTTTGCCTTGATTAGGATTTAATCCCTCCATTAATCCATTCTCCATCTTATTCCCCCTTTCTCTTCAATCCTTTCTCTTCCCTTTCTCTGTTGGGTGAATTGTATTCCCATAGTTAGTTTTTTGCATATGTATATTATTCCATCTTTTAATGAGTTCAGATGAATGAGGTTCATGTATCTCCTGCTCTCCCTATTCCTTCCTCCTTATTTGTATGGACTTTTGCTTGCATACTCTGATTGTGTGAGATAAATTTCCCCAACTTTCCTCTCTCTTTTTTCTTCTACTGTATTCCTATTCCCCTCCTTTCCATTGTTTTTAAGATGATCCAAACAGAACAAAACCCCTCCCAGGGCTTCTGTCTCATTAGACTCTGTCTATGACCCCTAATGATGATAGGGTTCTGAAGGGACATGGGTATCATCTAACTATATTAAAATATGAACAGTTTACCCTTGTTTAGTCCCTAATGATCATTCATTCATATTTACCTTTTTATGTTTCTCTTGATTCCTGTGTTTGCACTTCCAAGTTTCTTTGCAGCTTTGGTATTTTTTTTTCAAATCAGGAATGCTTAGAAGTCCACTAATTCAAAAAAGATTTATTTTTCACTCATAAGATTATACTCAGTTTTGCTGAGTAAATTATTTTGGGTTGTAAACCTTTATTTTTTGACTTTTGGAGTATCATGTTCCAGGCTCTCTTCTCTTTTTTTAGTAGTAGGTGATAGCAACAGAGTGGTAGCTAGTTTTTAAAAATATTTTAATAACTGTATTTTAATATAATTATTTCCTTTATAATCCTA
This sequence comes from Vombatus ursinus, assembly GCF_900497805.2. NCBI lineage: Eukaryota > Metazoa > Chordata > Mammalia > Diprotodontia > Vombatidae > Vombatus > Vombatus ursinus. The sequence continues at coordinate 4,389,759 of NW_020947122.1, forward strand.
TGTATTCTATTTTATGCATTGAAAATATTCTGAGAAAGGTTCCATAGGCTTTATCCAACTGCCAAAGGAGTTCATGATGCAAATACATATATGTGTGTATGTATATAAATATACATATACGTATATACACACATGCACATATACATACATACATATACATATGTATGTATGTGTGTATATGATGAACCTTAGGCACATGGGATAGATTCCAAGGTGTACTTGGACTCAGGAAGAGTTGTGTTAAAATCCCATCTCAGGTACTTCTTAGCTATGATCTCTCATTGTTTCCTCATCTGTAAAATGGGAATAGTAACTACAGCACTTACCTTATAGGGTTGTTGTAAGTTTAAAGGAGATGTCCTATAAAGCACTTGGAAAACTTTAAAGTGTTTAATGAATGTCAGTTATTATTATGTTTTTGACCTTCTAGTCCAGCAGAGCTTTCAGGTCTTTCTCAAACTGTTGTCTTGCTCTTCCTTCCCTACCTTGTCTGCATGAGTTTGATTTTTTTAAACTCTAGTTTCTGATTTTATATTGATCTCCAGTAAGTTTATAGCATCAAAGATTTGAATCCTTTAGAGTTCATCTAGTCCAACCTTTTGATTTCACAGATGAAGAAACTAAGACCCAGAAAGATTTCCTCTGCTGGTGGCTTTCTTACACTGGAAATACACGTTGCCTCTTCAGCTCCTCTGATTGGTCAATTCCTTCCAGGTGCTCCATTTTAAAGGCGATCAGGCCAGCTATGTTGTCATTCTTCCCTACACTCCATTGTACTCTCTGAATTTTCTCCATCATACTCCCTCCCATATGAGTGCTTCCCTTCCCCACCCTGCAAACACATCCTTTTAAAATTTCTTTTTATGTGTTGTCTTCCACACATTAGAATGTAAACTATTTGAGGGCAGAGGTTGTCTTTCTTTATTGTATTTGTATTCCCAGTATTTAGCATAGCGCTGGGTAGGGTACACACTAAGCACTCAATGAATGTTTATTGATTTGACTTGATGGAAATAACTTGCTCAAATTTCATCTTAATAGATTCAGCCCATTTAGAACTTTTTTGAATCCTGATCCTGTCATTCAGTGTGTTAGGTATTCCTCCAGCTTCACACCATCAATAGATGTGATAAATATGCTGTCTATCCTTTATTCAAGCCAAAGCTAAACAGCTGAGGAACAAGCACAGATTCCCTAGGGTACAGCAGAGATCCCCTTCTAAGGTGACAGAGATTCATTAATGATTACTCTAGGTAGTAATTATTATTACTACCAAGTTTCAACCAGTTCTAAATTCACATAATTGTAGTTATTCAATCAACCAGTCAATAAACATTCCCCACTTATCTTCTGGTTCAAATACTTACTAAACAATTTTGCTCCACCCTTTCCAGTGCAAAGCTTATCCTCCCTAGCAGAGAAAACATAAGCCAAGGAAGAGCTGAGCATCTTTGTTTTCTTGCTGTCATCAGTTACCATTATCCCAACTACCTTAGCTGTGACTATCTCATTTTGGAACCTCCTCTTTCCCCCAATATATCTAAAGAAATCTGTTTTGTTATCCTTAGTATTTTTACCAGCCTTACATCATTGTGTGCATCAACACTCCTGCCCCTATGTATTGTTACAAGGGCTATGCTGTGCTTGTATATTCAACCTTCATTACTTGCCTTTTCTCTATTTCTGTCTATGTCTTCTAAAAATCTAACCTGGTTGATGAGCTTCTTGCACATCTGCCTCTACAGACAATTCCCCATTTCCTCTTCTTCCAGATTGTTTCTCTTTGTGTTTTTAAAACTTCATTCTTCAGAACTCCTCTCCCTCTTGGGTTGGATGTCCCCTAAAGAGTTTTAATCCTTGCAATGCTACTTATCCTTTCGCTGAAACCTAAAATCTCAATGCGTGTCAGACCATTCCCAGTTTCCCTCTCCCTCTCTTATACAAATTGGGACATAGTGTGTTCACTTCCCCTGAAGGGTTCCATCATTTCTACTTCAGCAACCAGTTCTTCCTTGATGGTGAAAGCAAGATCCAAAGTAGAGGTACCACCTTTTGAAAGATAAAGCTATTAAGGCAAGCCAAGAAATTATTAACTGCCCTGTTTTTGACAGAGAGAGAGAGCTTGAGCAAGTGTCCAGATAATTGAAGTGCCCCATTACTATTATATCATATCTCTATGCCAGACTGTTTTCTTTTATCCTCAATGATTTCATCTTTCCTTCTAGGTAGTCTAGAGTTCACTGCAATAGCAGAATTACTTCTGTCCCACAATCTTCACTCAAATAGTCTTCCCCTCACTTACCCCACTCCCAACTTTGTTCCTGGTTTTCATCACATGGATGTATTTTTTAAAATACACAACAAATCTCAGTCTTTCCATTCATGGCCTCTTTTTATCTAGCCTGTTTATTTTTAACAAGTTATTTCCTTCCAGGGTCACATTCCAGTTGAGGTCCCATCCCATAATCTCACCGATACCTATGATGTCAAATTTGCTTCCTTGAAATAATATCTCCAGTTGACCTTGCCTGTTGTCCATACTTTGTGTATTTCTATATAGATATATCTGAAGTAATGTTTTCATTTCTGGCTTCCTTCTTGGATATTTATCTCTTGTAAATTTCTGGGCATCTCTACTGCTTTCTGTTTCCTACATTCTAGTAACACTTTACAGAATTGTATCTAGCTTGGTAGACATATGTAGTATATTTTCTCCCTCTGTCTTTTCAGTTTAATGCCCTTTAGATTAGAGTTGTGAGAATCAAAGAAGTTTTTTTTTTTCTGTTTTCTTCTTGAACTTACTTTGCTATGAAGTCACTCAGGAGCAAGGTACATGTAGAGGTGGTCATTTGTACTGGAAAGTCTGAACTTGGAATCAGGAGAGATTTATGTTTGAATTTCACTATGACAATTATTAGTCTTGTGACCTTAAAGAAGCTACTTTGCCTTCTGGACTGCTGTTTTCTCATTTAAAAATGATATTTACACACCTTGATTCACAGGGCTATTATAAGGCAAGTCTTTTACAAACCTTATTTAAGATGGAACATGTCAGTTAATATTATGTTGGCCTAGTTTGGAGGACAACATTGAGTTCTCCACATAATTGCTCTGTTTCTTCATAATCGAATATCGGCACATAGGCTTTGCCATTATCTTCATGGCATTATCTTCTGTCTGCTGCCATTAAGTATGAGTCCTGCAGAATAAGATGAGCGAGTATCTCAGGAAATGATATTTCTTGCTTTATTTGGACACATGCTGAAACCAGCTCCAACTGCTGAGATGCTTGGCCCTGAGAAGTATTTCCTCATCCAGCTCCACACCATGCTTTCTGTACTCTAGCCAACATCCTCTCTCCTTCCCCCCACAACAATGAACTTCTTACCTGGGACTCCAAGTTTAAATACATAAATTCTTTCCATATCTTGCCCAGACCCAAGCCTCCATGATATTTCCTAGCTATCTTCACACATGCAAGTAACCCGACATGTCCCTTTATAGTTTCCCTGTATGTATTGCCTTCGTCTACTAGAATGTAAGCTGCTTGAGGGCAAGAACTATTTTACTTAATTTGTACTTGCACTCCCTGCAGTAATCACCATGCCTGGTACATAGTAAGCATATAATAATTATTCTATTTTCTCCTTTACTCAACTCATTTAAGGAGAGAGCCCCAGCTCAGATATTTCTTCATCTCTCACCTGGCTGTGCTACTTTGGGATTTCTCTGACTGACTTCTCCACCATGCCCCATCATCAGGTACTTTCTTCCTTCCCCCTTTGTGTTTTGTCTTCTCCCATTAGACTATCAGCTCCTTGAAGGCAGGAATGTCTTTTTCTTTTTGCATTTGTATCCCTAGCACTTAGCATGGTTCCTGGCACATAGTAGGCACATAATAAATGTTTAAGGATTATTTCCTATTATTAAGAGGCATCCTTATATTTAAATGAAAATTTTTATATGCCTTGGTTTTATTCATAGCTAGAACATCAGCATGGATGTGACTCGGTCCCTCTACAAGTGCATCACCTTCTTGGTTGTTGAACAGAGATACAAATGAAGTACAAGCTATTAAATTTGTGTTTGTTGATAGTGTGGGTGGCTCTTAATACCCTCTCCCCTCTTCTGTTGTCATCACTTGTAAAAGTAGAAGGGAGTCATACAGGACTAAAGGTCGCTGTGCATTTTTATCCATTTCATGAGTCACCATAATGGAAAAAAAAAACCAGTTGCCTTGTGGCCAGCCTTCTGGTGATGAGCTTCTCTGTGCTTAATCAGGCTTGTCATGGACAGACAATATAATCTGTTCCTGGAACTATACTTTAGGCTTTTCTGGTTTTGCACAACTTGTCAAAGCTTGTCCTCCACTATAGTGTTGCCTTCAGATGGAACCTAGCACAGTGCCTGGCACAAAATAAAACACTTATTAAATTTTTGTTGAATAGAATTACATTGAATTGAAGAACTCAGAATTACTTCCATGCCATAAGGAGGTATCAGAATAGAATTTCCACAAAGGTTACCACTTGAGAAAAGCGCTTTCCGTCCCCATTAAAGCTGTATCACAAATCTATTTATGACTCCAGGCTATAATACCACCTGATGATCAGCACAGCAACCCACAGCTATCCCCAGAAAGTCTTCTAACCATGCCTAAATGAAGCTTGAAGCACTTCTTACAGGAACCTCTGATTTCATCTCTCTCTTCACCCATTGTCTCCCAGGATGACTGTCTGTCTGGATTAGCTTATGTCCTCTCAACTGTGGTACCATGTCTGATTCACTCTAAGAAGCTATGGAATGTGACAGCCAATAAGCCCCAGAGCCCATCTTGGAGCTTCTATTCACTTTGACTAGAGTCTTTGATAAATCCTGAGGGCCAGCTCTCATTACTCGCCACAGATAATACCATCCAAGAGTGCCAGGAATTCAGAGGGGGTTGAAGTTAATGTCACTGGCTCAGGGCTACCTGCTTTTCCTTTCTTTCTCCTGCTTCCCTTGTCCAGGTCTGTTCTACAGGGTTCCCAGAGATCCTATCAGGGATCAAGGTTCAGTAATCTAACATACTTGATCACTTCCATCATTGCTCACACTTTTGTAAATTGCTTTATAGTTTACTAAATGTTTTCCTTAACAGAAGTTCCAATGCATAATTGCTTCAAATTCTGATTATGTCCTCCTCTGAGAAACTAGCCCCAGTGAACGATGGCATGAAAGCTAATGACTGTATTTACTTTTCTGTAAAATTGTAGGCTCTCCTAAGTAAAATCTCCTGGAATGCAAAAGTGCTTTTGTTTTTTACCTTTACATTCTCAGCTCCTAGGACAATTCCTGGCACATAGTGGGTGCTTAATAAATGCTTATAGAATTGAATTTAAATTGAAGAAAGATCTGTCATCCCTCCTTCCCAATCCCTCCACGTTCATAATTATGTTATTGCCCTCCTAAGCTTTTTGGAAATTAAAGCCGAATAACATCAGACCTTAATGTGTTCTCTTCAGCTTTGCTTTTTTTGTGAGCCAAAGTCAGGTTCATTTGATGCCATCACCTCTAACTAGTTCAGAGACAGAGCACATGGTTTTGAACCTGCCTCACAGAGTTTTTGTAGGGATCAAATGAGATAATAGATATGAAAGTGCTGTAAGATTTGCCAAGTTAATGTTATTGCTGTTGTTATAAATGCTTCTTCTTGGGAAACTGGCATTCAGAAACGAGGCATCTCTTTGAGTAAAGACAAATGTGGAACAATCTACGAGAGGCAGAGGCAGTGAAGGAGCCAGGCTCTTCAAATCACGGGCCAACAACCAGCTATTCTCTGTGTCTTTCTCACAGCCCTTATGTGTTATGTCCCAGGGACATTAGTCCTGGAATTGAGAGCAAATCAGTCACTCCATGCATTGAACAAATAGGGATACTGACCATCTGGGACTGTGTCCAGGGAAAGGCAATGCAACACCTTGTCATGTGAGGAAATGTTGAGAAAACTGAGCTTGTTTCATTGGAGGAAGAAAGAAGATACAGCAGACTTCAAGTATTTCAAAGTATGTCATGTAACTGAGAGATTAGACTAATTATGCCTCGCCCCAGAGGTTAGAACCGGGAGCCATGGGTGGAAGCTACAGGGAAGTACTTGCTCAACCCAAGAAAAAACTTGCCAGCAATTAGAGCATTCCTCAAAAAAAATCAGACACCTGAGTTCTCTTCTAGTGGGGGTGTTCAAGTAAAGGCCAGATAACCATTTGCCGAAGATATTATAGTGGAAATTCATGTATGAGGTTATGGGGGCAAAAGAAGGGCATTGTTATAGATCACCAATCCAACTCTCCAATGGATCTGGGATCTCAACACTGTGGGGAATGACCTCCAGTGGAACAAATCATAACCATCCATGTCTGCCCATCCTCTGTGATTTTCATACTACCTTTCTTCATAAAATTTCCCTAAAAGGTCCACCCAAGAGGCTGAAGGCCTTCCTTGAATTCTCTTCACTTTGCGTAGATCTGAATGCAGCCTGCAGTTATCCCCAGTTCTCTCTACATGATCCTACTGGCTCCTTTTTTAGTCTCACATGCCCTAATAACATCCTTTATACATTTTGGTTAAAGGTTTTCAAAGAACTCCATCACATTAGTAACGGATAAAACTCTAATCTTCAGATCATGTTTGGATTTGCCCTTATGGGAAGGTTATATGAAACATTCTCTTGTACTGCCTTGTTCAAATGGTAGCTAGGTGACACAGTGGATACAGTGTGGGCCTGGAGTAAGGAAGATTCATCTTCATGAGTTCAAATCCGTCCTCAGATGTTTACTAGCTATGTGACCCTGGGCAAGTCACTTAACCCCAATTGCCTTAAAAAAAAGAAGAAGAAAAAATAAATGTTTGTTGAATTGAAATGAATGTGTGCTTCAATTTGAGCTCACTTTCACCAAGGACATTGTATACAGGAGGGAGAGTAGTCCTTGAGATTGGAAAGAATGTTTTGTACAAACCACCACTTTCCCCAAAGAAGACTGCATCCCAGTTGAGGGATGTTTTTGTAATAACCACTCAGTAAATATCTCCCTTGTTATAGCCTCTCAGTAATAAAAGCTCATTGTTATCAAGTGGTTGATTGATATTGGAGGGAGAGGGGAGAGCATATTGGATTGGGGTTGTAGGGGTAGTATTAGAAACCCCCGCCCCTCAGGAGAGAAAGTCAGCTGCCTTCTGGCAGATGTAGCCACTCACCAAGAGTAGCATTTAGGAGAATGAGCTAAGGGCAGATGCTACATATATATTATGTCATTTGATTCTCACAACAACCCTGTGAGATAGATATTATTGTTATTATTATTATTATTTTCTGGAGATGTGTCTCCAGATGTGGAAGATGTGTCTTCCTGACTCCAGGAAATATTATTATTATCATTTATTTTACAGATAAGTAAACTGAGGCAGACAGAGTTAGGTCACTTTCCCAAGGTCACACAGCTAGTAAGTATCTGTAGCAGAATTTGAACTCATATGTTCCTAAGACCAATAAATTTGTAAACTATTTGTTTAGTTATTTACTGAGTGCAAAGCACAACGCTAGGTGCTGTCTGAAGCAGTTAACAGGTGAATGAAACCTGGTAGCTAGTCACACCAACCCAACAGCAGCAACCTGTTTCACATAGAGTGGGCAGCTGATGATGTGGTCTGAGTTCAGGGGTTCTAGGGTTTCCCTTTCCCCTGCTCTCAGTGACTGATGCCTCATATTGCACAATTTGTCTTGTTTTTATCTACATACAACTGGACACATGGCATTCAATTAAATTCTATACAGCAAACATTAATTAAGTACTTACTATGTGCCAGTCAGTGTGCTAGACACTACAGGTAAAAAAAAAAATAAGATCATGGATTTAGAGTTAGAAGGGACTTTGAAGGCCACTGAGTCCAGCCTCTCCATTCTGAGGCACAAAGCATAAGTGACTTGGCCAGCGTCACACAGCTAGTAAGTATATGAGATGGGGTGGGTATATGAGCTAGGTGGCACAGGGGATAGAGCACCAGCCCTAGAGTCAAGAGGACCTGAGTTCAAATCCGGCCTCATATACCTGACTTACTAGATGTGTGACCCTGGGCAAGTCACTTAACCTCATCGTCTAGCCAAAAAAAAGGGTATGAGACAGGATTAGAATCCAAGTCTTCCTGTTTCAAGGCCAGTGCCCTACTCTCTGTGATGTTGTTCAGTCATTTTTCAATCATGTCTCATTCTTTATGATCTCATTATAATTTTCTCAGCAGAGATACTGGAGGGTTTTGTCAGTTCCTTCTCTAGCTCATTTGACAGATGAGGAAACTGAGGCAGAGTTAAGTGACTTGCCAGGGTCACACAGCTCTAAGTGTCTGAGGCCAAATTTCAACTCAGGAACATATGTCTTCTCCAGACATATTCCAGGCCTGGCACTCTATCTACTGTGCTACCTAGTTGCCTACCCTATCCTCTCTACCAGGGGTGGGGAATCTATGGCCTCGAGGCCACATGTGGCCCTCTAAGTCCTCAAGTGTGGTCCTTGGACTAAATCCAAACTTCACAGAACAAATTCCCTTAATTAAAGGATTTGTTCTGTAAAACTTGGACTCAGTCAAAAGGCCACACCCAAGGACCTAGAAGGCCACATGTGGCCTCAAGGCTGAAGGTTCCCCACCTCTGCTCTATACCAAATGAAAAAAGTCTTTGCCCTTCAAAGGGCTACCATATTCTACTCTAACATCAGCTGGCTACGTTTGAATATACCAAAGGATCAATGGACAAGGTGAATGGTATTGTGAAAAGTTAAAACCCTGTGTTGTTCCATCCTAGATTGGATATTGAGACTAAAAATCCTCAAACAATTGGGGCTGTCTCTAGTTTGTTGTTTTTGTTTTTTAAAGCCTCTCACCTAGAAGAGTAGCTATTTCAGTGCTCTTGGTTTCATTAACTTACAAGAAAACATGTCTCATTACGCTACAGAGGTGATCCTGACTTCTCAAGGACTATACTAAAGGAGAACAAGCCTGAGAATGTCTGTCTAAGATAGACTCTAGAGCAGAGATGACTTTTGTTTAGTCCTCTTTTAGAAGGGAAGAAAAAAAAATTAAAAGAGAGAAAACTTTCTCTGACTGGGGGAAGTGAGTTTCCACCGGAATGGAAATGGAAGGACTTTTTTTGACCTGAACTATTTTTTCAAAACTTCTCTAGAGGGAAAGTTAAGCATAATTAATGTAGAGAGAGTAGCTCCTCCTAGCTCTAAAAGCTCTATGCTGAGCATGGGAAAATTCTGGCTGAGAAGGGAAGCTAGGTGAAATAAGAAAAGTCATTCTCTAAAGGGATGGATGCCTAGAGCTGGGAGTAAGAGCTGACAACTGGAGACTGAGTCAGTCTGGGGGTGAGAAAAGAAGAGACTTCCCTAAAACCACATACAGATTTAAAGGAAAGAAAGGGCAAACAGCTAACAATTAGAGTTACTTAAGAAAGAATTCCTGCAGGTGCTCAAACTGTTGGAGCCCGATGTGTGCTGGTAAATGCTTAACAACCACCTCTCTGAGAAAAATGTATACGGGACACATTTAAATTTAATCTGCATTACTAACATTTCCCTATCATTTTTTTAAGTCTAGACAATGAACAAAACTTTAAGTCAACCTCTAATTTGTAGTGTTTGTTGACTTCCTAGGTATAAATGCTCACAATGAAAATTTAACAATTGGCTTTACCAGTCCACCCCTGGCTGGAGCTGAAAGGGACTTTAGAGAGCATCTAATCCAAGGTTTCTTAATTTTTATGTATTAGGGAAACATTTGGCAGTCTGGTGAAGCATGTGGACCCCTTCTCAGCATCATGTTTTGTTGTCTACTCTCATAATCAAAAGCAAAGGTAAATTTCAGTTAAAAGTTAACAAACATAAGATGTAATTTCCCCCCTATCCAAGTTCACAAGTTTTCTGAATTTATCCAGGTTAAGAATTCCTGATCTGGTCCAATCTTCTCATTTTACATGTTAGGAAACTAAGACCTAGAGAATGGAGTGACATCCAAGTTCATATAAAAAAAAACTACATAAATCCACACAGAGTCCATTGTGTTCCATTAGTTTACTTTAAAGTAAGCCCCATTATTTGGGGGAAGGTACTCTGGATTCTCAAGAGCTATACCACAGAAGCATGTGCTCTCTTACATCCTTCCAAGATAGAAAGGCTTCAAGATGAAAAAGTCCATATCCATTCACACAGTTGTTATAACCCAAGGAGGATAAGGACAAGTCTCCATATCAAAATATTTATAGCAGCACTTTTTTGTGGCATAAAGAATTGGAGATAAAGTAGATGTCCATCAATTGTGTGCTGTCTAAACAAATTGTGGTATGTGAATGTAGTGGAATATCATTGTGCTGTAAGAAACAATGAATATGATAAATTCAAAGAATAGGTAGACATATATGAACAGATACAAAGTGACTATAAGTAGAGCCAGAAAAACAATATATACAGTGACAACAGCAATGTAAATAAAAAGAACGATACCAACAAAGTGGCTGAAATAGAATACTTTGAAATCCAAGCTACCAAGCCTGGCCCCAGAGAAGAGATATGAGAATTCACCTCCCTCTCTTCTTTGTGTGAGTGTGGAACACTACAGATGTCAGATTCTTCAGTGTATTGGTTAGTTTTGCTGAACTGTTTTTTTCCTTCTTTTTAATGTTATTCTTTATTATAAATGTTGGCTGTCTAGCAAGGAAGGGGATATTTGTAAATAAAAAGTATCAATAAAAGTTTATTAAAAAATAAAATTTTTAAAAAGAGATCTTTTCTGATTCCTCCAGTTGCTAGTGCTTCTTCCGCTGAAATCACTTAGTATTTATTTGTTATGTATTCTCTACTTATCTATGAACATACTGTGTCTCTCCAGAAAAATGTAAGCTCCTTGAAGAAAGGGATTATCTGATTTTTGTATTGGTAGCCCAAATGCCTGAAACATAGCAGGCTTAATCAATGCTTGTTGGTTGACTGTTTGATCCAGTAAAGATCCATTGATGAACTATTTGTCCAAGCCCAGTTACATTCAGAATGAAGCATCACCCACTTAGCTCCAAGGTGATGGATTCTTTGGCCAAGGTGACTCTCAGAGAGTCTACTAGTCATCAAGGGACAACCATATGCATAAATGGAAGATGTGCACACTAATGAAACTGTAGATCTTTGCAGTATGAGGATATGCAATATTAAATTTAAATTAAATATTTGGTATGGATATCCTAGCAAATACTTAGCAATTAAATACAAAATGGACTAAGAAGCTAGAATTTGATGCTGAACTTGGAATTTCTAATATCTTTGGACACCTTGAAGCACGTATGTGATTATTACCATAGAAGCTAAAAGGAGAAGCATTAACCTTGTTATGGAAGAATCAAGTCTATACTCCTATACATTTACAGCCTTTCTCAAAGATAATCTCTTTCTTATCTTCTATAATTCCACAATAGGAAATCTCTATTCAGATTGATCCATTCAATGCCGCACTCCAGTCCCCCCCAAAACATACATACACATACAGACACACACACACACACACACACACACACACTTCTTGAACTTTATCACCCCCTTTTCTATCTCTGAGCCTCTACCTCCTTAAATTCTATTTGTCCTTCAAGACCTAGCTCAAATCCTGCTTTCTCTAGAGCTTTCTTTCTTTCTTTTTTTAAAGACAGTTAACAATTATTTATTGAACATCTATTATGTTCCTGGCACTGTGCTAGGTACTAGGGATACCAGATTAAAATAAAATAGCCCCTGCTTGCAAGGAGTTTAAATTTTATTATAGATATTGGTACAAATAGACCTGGGAAATCATGAGATGGTGCCAAGGACAAACAAAATGTAAGTCTATAAATCAAGTGGAGTATGGAATATAAAAGCACAACAACAATCTGAGGAGTTAATGAATGCCTAGAACAGAGGTTCTTAATCTTTGTTTATGCTACAGATCCCTCTGACAACTTAGGGAAGCCCAAGGACCCCTCCCTTCTTACCTGTTTAGTTTTATTGATGTGCTTGGTTTTATATTTATAGATTACTGCCACTTCCTGAGAGGTTTCATGTAACAAAGTCAAGCAGTAAAGAAAAACTAACTATATAGTGACCTCATCTAAAAGTACAGGCAACATTTCACATCCATAGCATCTACACATGCTTACACATACCTCTTTGTTTTTGAAAAATTAGCAGTTATCAATTTTCCCTCCCTCTCATTCCACTGGGGAAAAAAAGAAAAGGGGGGAAAGCAAATTTAATGTAACAAATATAAATAGTCAAACAAATGACTCTCCAATGACTATAATATATACATACATATATATGCATATGTATGTGTACATTTATACATGTGTGTACATGTATGTACACAAAGATGAATTTCCATACTCTGTCAGGTCTCTATAATTGATAGCATATTTCACCATCAGTCTTCTGGAATCATGGTCATTGTATTGATCATAGTTCTTTCAGCTTTCAAATATTTTAGGTTTTACAATGTTATTATTATTAGATAATTTTTCTCCATGTTCTCATTTCATTCTTCATTAATTTTTAAAGATATGTTATATTTATTTCATTACATATTTCTCAGTTGCTTTTCTAAAATTTAACATTCATTCAAAAAAAATTTTAGTTCCAAATTCTCTCCCTTCTTCCAGCTCCTTCCACAACCCTTGAGAAAGCAAGCAATATGATATTGATTATGCATGAGAAATCATGTAAAATGTATATCCTTAGTAGCCGTATTGCTGAAGAAAACAAAAACAAAAAACAAGAAAATTTTTAAAAGTGAAAAAGTATGCTTCAATCTGCATTTAGAGTCCATCCATTCTTTCTCTGGAGGTGGATAACACTTTTCATCACGAGTCCTTTGAACTCTCTTGGATCATTATATTGACTAGAGTAACTAAATCTTTCAGCTGATCATCATTACTATATTGCTGTTCCTATGTACAACGATCTGGTTCTGCTCACTTCACTTTGCATAAATTCAGTGGGGTTTTTTTTTCTGAAAACATCCTACTCATCATTTCTTATAGCAAAATAGCATTCCATTGCAATCATATACCACAATTTATTCAACTGCTTCTTAATTGAGAGGCATTCCCTCAATTTCCAATTCTTTGCCACCACAAAAAGATCTACAATAAATATTTTTGTACAAATAAGTCCTTTTTTCTTTGATCCCTTTGGGATATAGATCTGGTAGTGGCATTGCTGGGTAAAAGAGTATGCACAGTTTTAGAGCCCTTTGGGCATAGTTACAAATTGTTCTCTAGAATGATTGGAACAGTTCACAACTCCACCAACAGTGCATTAGTGTCCTTATTTTTCCATGTCCGGCATTTGTCATTTTCCTTTCCAGTCATGTTAGCCAATCTGATAGCTCTAAGGTGGTACTTCAGAGTTGCTTTAAGGTACATTTCTCAAATCAGTAGTGATTTAAAACATTTCATGTGACTATTTATAACTTTGGTTTCTTCTTCTGAAACTGCCTGTTCATATCTTTTACCATTTATCAATTGAGGAACGGCTCTTATTTTTATAAATTTGGCTCAGTTTTTGATATAGTTGAGAAATGAAGCATTATCAGAGAAACTTATTGCAAAATTTTTTCTCAATTTCCTGCTTTCTTTCTAATTTTGATTGCACTAGTTTTGTTTGTGCAAAAATGTTTTAATTCTATGTAATCAAAATTATCCATTTTAGATCTAGTTATCCTCTATTTCTTTTTTAGTCATAAACTCTTCCCTTATCCTAGATCTGACTGATAAATTTTTCCATGCTCCTCTAATTTATTTGTAATATCACCCTTTATGTCTAAATAATTAACCACTTTGACCTTTTTTTGATATACAGTGTGAGATATTGGTCTATTACTAGTTTCTGCCAAATTGCTTTCTAATTTTGCCAGTAATTTTGTCAAATAGTGAGTTTTTGCAATAAAAGCTTGGATCTTTAGGTTTATCAAACTCCAGATTACTATGGTCATTTACACAATATTGTGTATTGTCTGCCTAACCTATTTCTCTGATATTGATCCATCACTCTGTTTCTCAACCAGTATTAGATTGCTTTTGTGATTACCGCTTTGTAATATAGCTTGAGATCTGGTACTACTCAGCTGCCTTCCTTCACATTTTTTCATTGATTCCCTTGATATTCTTGACCTATTGTTCTCCAGATGAATGTTGTTATTATTTTTTTCTGGCTTTATAAAATAATTCTTTGGTCGTTTGATTGGTATAACACTGAACACATAAATTAGGTAGAATTGTCATTTTGATTATACTGACTTGGCCTAACCATGAGCAATTAACATTTCTCTAATTGTTTAGATCTATCTTTATTTGTGTGGAAAGGGTTTTGAAATTATGTTCATGGAGTCCTTGGATTTGTCTTAGCAAGTAGACTCCCAAATATTTTGTATTGACTGCAATTGTTTTAAATTGAATTTCTCTATCTCTTTCTCCTTATTTTTTGGTAATATATAAAAATGCTGATGATTTGTGTGAGTTATTTTATATCCTGCAACTTTGCTAATGTTGTTACAACTAGTTTTTCAGTTGATTCTCTAGGATTCCCTAAGTATACCATTATATTATCTGCAAAGAGTGATGTTTTTGTTTCCCTGTTACTGATTTTTACCCTATTTTACCTCGACCACTTTTGTTTGATTTTAAAAATTGATTTTTAGCTCTTCCAGGAATTTGTGCTGGGTTTTAAGCCAATTCACAGTTTTCTTTAACACTTTGCTTTTATGTTTTTAGTTCATTATCTTTTTCTGAGTTTGTGTCTTGATCTTTCCTGCCACAATTGTAGTTTTATAGTCAGGTTCTTTTTGTCGTTATTGTTTACTCATTTTCCCACTCTATTTCTTAACTTTGAACTTTGTGTTAAAGTTGGGTTGTTTTTGGAGTGTGTGTGTGTGTGTGTGTGTGTGTCTGTGTCTGTGTGGTGGGGGTGGGGTACTGTCCTAAGCTTCAGAGTTTTTTACACTTTTTTTTTCAGAGCTATTTCTGAGAGTTTAGAAGTTTCTGGTGCTTCCAAGGTAATGTGATCAGGGAGAAGTGTGGTCACTACTCTTCTAGTTTGTGCTCTGGTTCTTACCCAGAGAAGGCCTTTGATCTTTTGGGATCACAATTGATACTGCTTCTCAGGACCCCTGCTCCTTCCTTACCAAAAGTGTTCCTCTCCACCCTTGAACCATGATCCAGAAGTGCATATAGGCAATGGAGCTGCCCAACAGCACACAATCCTATTCCCAGTGCTAACACAGTAGTCTCCTGTAATTTTTTTCTGATCTCTTTGCCTGATCCCCTTACTTCCTCTGGCATGAGAGCTCCCAAAGCTACTGCTGCTGTCACCATTTCCAAGTCCCACTACTGGTGTTGCATCTATATGGGCTCCAGGTCGGCCTCTACCATCACGTCATCTTTCCTTCTGACCTCCTAAGTTGTTTTAGGCTAGAAGAATATCTCACTCTGACATTTTGTTGACCCTACCACTTCAGAATTCAATATGAGCAGTTATTTTAAAGTTATTTGGAGGGGAATGTTGGGAAAGCTTGGCTTAGTAGTGCTTCCCCATCTTGGCTCTGCTCTCCATTCTTCATTAGTTTAAAAAAAGCCTCAAAATTGTTCATTTTTACTATATCGATGTTATAATAAAATTATTTTTTCTGGTTCTGTTTATTGACTCTGTATCTGTTCCTATAAGTTTTTCTATGTTTTTTTAAACATCTATTACTTCTAGAAGCTAGGTGGCTTCTAGATGGAGTGCTGGTCTTGATTTCAGGAAGGCATAAGTTAAGATTCAGCCTCAGACACTCACTAGCTGTGTGCCCCTGGGCAAGTCACTTAACCTCTGTCTGCCTCAATTCACTGGAGAAGAAAATAGCAAACCACTCTAGTATCTTTACCAATAAAATCTGACACAGGGTCTTTAAGGAGCAGCTAGGTGGCCCGGTGGATAGAGGGCTGCACTTAGAGTCAGGAAGACTGTTTTGGTTAGTTTTGCTTCATTTTTTTCCCTTTGTTCTTTGTTCTTTGTTATGATGGGATGACTCTGGGTGGGAAAAAGATATTTTGGAAAATGAAGTTGATATAAAAATAAAAGATATCAATAAAATTCAAAAGAAAACTGTGGATCTTCATAGGTTATGATGGGTCCATATCCTTGGTGCAATCATAGAATCACAGAAAGTTGGAAATGGAAGGAACTTTTGAGATCAGATCCAAACCACTCATTTATCAGAGGAGGAAACTGAGACCCAGAGGGGTAAAATGACTTGCCCAAATTAATTTAGCTAGCAAGTAGCACATGTAAGCATTTAACCCCATTCCAACTTCCAAATTCATAGCACACTTTTGAGAAGTAAGAAATTCATATTCAGTGTAATGAAGTATCTGGAGTCCAACTTAGTGCTCAGCACATAAGAAGCACAATACAAATATTTGATGAATAAAGGAATAAATTTCTCTTCCTTTTTTATTTGCCCTCTTCCAGCAACTAGACATTATTCATTAAGCACATATAGGTATATAAATGTATGTATAAGCCCCTCTTCCTTATTTTTGGTCAAGGTCTGTGATTTCATCTATGTGTGGATCTCCAAGTGTGGAAATGCTTTCACCATTGCAGATCAGCAACTCAACTGTAGCATACATCCATAAAGAGTTGCCTGGGCCCCTGAGAACTATCACATGGTAGAGTAGCTACTTTATGTCAGAGACAGCACTTAAAACTAGGTCTTCCAGATTCTACAGCCAACAGCCATCCACATTGTGACATCAATAAGTGTGTGTATGTGTGTACATATATATGTACATATTAGATATATACATATACATACATGTGTGTATGTGTGTATATGTATGTGTATGTATGTGTATGTGTATGTGTATATGTATGAATAAATAAAGGGTGACTACCAGAGAGAAAAATCTCTATGAGGAAAGGAAAGAGGCTTCAAGAGATCCTCTAGCTCATGCCCCTACCTTGAGGCAAGATCACAGTTTAACCATCACAATTAGATTAAACTTTATCCCATTTTTAATGACCTCCACAAAATAAAACATATCTTAGTCATTCCCTAAGTCCGAAAGTCAGAGGAGGAAATTGTTTCATATGCAGAGTGGAGTGGAAGGTGTAGTGGGAGTTGGGGAATTCTATTCCTTTTTCTGTCCTTAATTATCTGTGGGGACTTTGTCAAATCACTCTTATTTTCTGGTCATCCTTCCTCATTATGAAGAGGTTGGTCTAAATGATCTCTAGAGTTCCTTCCAATGATTCCATGATTCTGTTGTGTCAGGCATCTGTAAGCTGTTAGGAATTAAGGAGGCTTTCATAGGATCATCCTTAATTACTGCCAAAATAGACTCTGGGCTAACCCAACTTTAGCCTTGTGGATTAGAGTCCTTCTGCTTGGCTAAGAGGATGTAATTGTCATTTCTAATGTGTAAAATAGGGGTAATTAGAATATTTATGTCGAAGTTAGTATTACGATCAAGTAAATTTCATAATTACGCATATATATGTGTGTGTGTTTATGTATGTATATGTGTATCTATGTAGAGAAAGGGAGCTTTGTAAATTTTAAAGCTATGTGTGAGTGATTTCAGCTAATTATAATAATAAAACATATTTACATAGTGCTTTAAGGTTTGCCATGTGCTGTCCTTACAACATTTTGTGAGATAGATGATATAAGAATTGCTATCCTCATTTTACAGTTGGGAAATTGAGGCTTTGAGAAGTTGGGTGATTTACCTGTGATCACAGGGCTAACAAGTGTCTGAGGCAGGATTCAAATCCAGTTCTCATGATTCCAAGACCTCTCTTGTGCTCTTTCCACTCTATCTGATGAATCCATCAAGGACATAATCGCATAAGGTTGAGACTAGAGTGGGAAGGGGAAAAGGACACTCCTTTCTGTTCCCAAACAGACAAGACACAATTTCTTTCTCTCTTCGAATGAAACATTTCTGTTTTGGGGAGTGGGCTGCCAATTTAAATTAGTAGCAGAACTCAAGAGTCATGGGACCTTGGAGATGATAAAGTGATAATCAAACTAAACATAGACTCATAACCCTAAATTCCAAATCCTCCTTGGGTGACTGATCAGCTTACTCATCAAATCAGAGAACCATGCCCCAGAAAAGAGCCTCAGAAATATGAGGATGTGTAGCTGCCAATTTTATTTCATAGGCAGTTCTAAATTATTCAGAGCTGCAGAGAGACAGAGGTCGGTTTGGGTCACTGAAATCCCCAGATAACCCGAACACCTTCTTTGAACAGATGTTTCCACAACTTCTTTCCTCCCTTTCCCCCTTCTCCCTAGAGTTCCTGATAAGGAAAAAGCTAATGAGGGTGGTGTTCCAGCTCAGACCCTTCTACCCCTGGCCACCCTCCTTTCCAGACAAGGAACAAATGACATATAAGAACATCATTCACTTGTAGGACCCTTTAGTTAGGGAGTCAGAGTAATCCAGTAAGAAGAGAATTGGATTTAAAGTCAGAGGACCTGGGCCTCAGTTTCCTAATCTATCAAGTGAAAGTACTAGACTTAAATGACCACTGATTTCTTTTCCATCTCTAAAGTTATGAAAGGTTTATGTATATGAAGTATTTAATTAATGGATATACAAAATTGACATTGAACTACAGCATTAAACAAAGGTATCAGGATAATTGTTCAATTTCCTCTGGTACTTTAAGATCTAAAATGGAAACTCTCATTAAACATCAACCATGATGGGTTTGACATCAAGCTCTGTACTCATAGCGACCCTCTGTGGTAGGTAGGACGTTTCTGCCTGGGTTGGGTGCAGGTGCATTATCATTCCCATTTTCAATTTTATTCCAATTATGTGCTAGGAGGGTCTGAAGCTTACAGAATATTTTCATGTAAAAAAATTTCATTTGATTACCATAGCAACTGTGTGAGGAACGTAACATGATTATTATTATCCCCATTTTATAGATGAACAACTGAGATTCAGAGAGGTGTGAAGTGCAGTGAATTGCCTTGGGTCACAGGGCTGATAAGTCACAGAGCTGGGTTTTTAATTCAGGGTTATGGTCTCCAAATCTAATGTTCTCTCTATTATACCATATTGCCTTTTAGTAAAAGGCATCTATAGGATTTAGTGATGTAAAGGTCCTTAGAAATCATCTAATCCAATCATGTTACTTTGCTGATTAAAAACCTGGGAGGTAAGAAGGTGTGTGACTTCTCCATGGTTTGTGGTTGTTCAATTACTTTCCATTGTGTCCATCTCTTCATGACCCTCTTGGCAAAGACATTATAACGGTTTGCCATTTCCTTCTCCAGCTCATCTTACAGATGAAGAAACTGAGACAAACAGGGTTAAATGACTTGCCCAGGGTCGCATAGGTAGTAAGTTTCTGAGGTCAAGTTTGAACCCATGAAGATGAATCATCTTGACTTCAGGCTCTGTACTATATCTATTGAGCCACCTAGCTACCCTTGCCAAAATAACAGAGGGGGTAAATAGTGGAGTCAGAATTTGAACCTCTGGCTGTAAACCAATTGCTCTTGCTCCAGGTGCTTTCAAATTACCTGGTAAACTGATTACCTCCTTTAAAAAAAAAAAAGCTAATGAATTCCTAGTCTTAGAAGCCAGTAGAGCTAAGACCTAGAAGACTCCTCTCCCCTTCTGTCCCATTTCAGTTTTTTTCTTGATCTTTCACAGTCTCTCAGGAGTCTCAGGGAGTCTGATTGCAAATAACATACAGGGCTTTAGGGAACATACTCATTGGGCTCAAGTGACAGATCGGATCTGACTGGACCTGTGAGATCTTCACTGAATAAGATGTTGACAAGCAAGGCTGACCTCAACAAGGGTAAACTTTCACTTTTCGCCTTCTCTATCAGCAGGTAAAAGAGGAGCAAATATTTGAGAAAACCCTCCCATTTCTTTAAAAGAAACAGTTTCCTCATCTTATTTACAAGGAGTTTCTCCAAGACTTGGTGAGGTCACCACTTTGGAACAACAGGACAACTAATGAAGTAGAGAGACCTGCTCCGTCTCTGTAGATAGGATGGAGTTCTTCATGTTTGTTGTCAAGAGAGGAAGATGACTCAGTGGGCATTCTCAAGCCCCCAGTTACCATGGCAACCAGGTGAGGTTTTTCACTAAAAGGACAGAATAGCTCAAGTCTGAGAAACAGAACACATTGCCAGTTTGAACCAGGTTTAAGAGAGGGGAAAAGAAAGAGATTGGTGGTATATTACAAAAGAAATCAATTCTCTGGAGGCATCTACTACTAAACCAACCAAGTTTTCTCGTGGAAAAAAATCTAAATTTTTCCTCTTTGTCCTCATATGTAGACAGAAGAGAACAAGGAATCAAATACACATCATTTGGAGATTTTGTGTTATCAATCCTTCATTTTTGTAAGATCCAAAGTGCATTGTGGGCCTTCTGTGAGCTCGCTCATTAATTTCCCAGAGCCAAACCTAAACAGAGCTCTAAGACTAAAATAAATCTAGGAAGATCTGAAGGTATTATCTTCCATATGCTGTGGAATTTAAACTCCCCCAACTCTTAAAACTTAAAATCCTTAAAGTATTATTAGGTAGGGAAGCAATTCAACAATGACATTTCTAATACTACCACTATGTGTGGAGAACTCTCCAAGGTGCTTTGGAAAGTCAGAAAGTTATAAAATCATAGAACTAGAAGGGACCTTAGAAATTATAACCTCTTTTAAAAAAAAAACACAAATAAAACAAGTGAGGAAACATTATAGAGAAGTAGTATTTATTTCAATTCAACAAATTATTGAGTACTTCTTAGGTATTCTGCACTATGCTGGGAGAGCTATAAAATTGATAATAGCTCGTGCTTATATTTGACATTCATGTTTTCAAAGTATTTTGATCACAACTGTCTTAGGAAGGAAATAATACAAGTGTTATCCCCATGTGACTTGGTCTTGGTCAAGCAAATCAGGTCTCCTGACTCCAACTACAGTACTCTTTCCATGATGCCATATTGACTTTCCTAAGTCCTGCCCTCATGAAGCTTATAATCTAGAGCGGGGAGAAGATATATGTACAATAAATAAAAAGACCAAAAGTGCATATGAAAAATGCAAATGAAATGCTCTGTGAAGGATTATTTCCATGAGGTGAATCCAGGAAACTTTCCTACATTGGACATGGTGAGAGATGAAGGGAGAAGTGAGGGCATTCTAGGTGTGAGCAAAGGTGAGAAAGAGAAGGTAATGTCTGGGGAGGACAGTGAGTAATCCAGTTTGACTAAAGTGTTGAATAGTACATGAAGGGGAATAGAATGCTATAAGACTACAAAGGTAAGATAATTCCAGATTGTGGAGGGCCTCGAATGCCAGGCTAAGGAGTTGGGATGTTCTTCAGTAACAACAATAACAAGAGCATTCAGCACTATAAAATTTGCAGCATGCTTTACATATATCATCTCATTTGAACCTCACAATAACCCTAGGAGGTAAGTAGTACTTGTAGTAGTAGCAGGAGTAGTAGTAGTAGTAGTAATAGCAGCAGCAGCAGCAACAGCAGCAATAGTGGTAGTAGTAGTAATAGTAGTAGTAGTAGTAGTAGCGGCAGTATTAGTAGTAGTAGCTAACATTTATCTATCACTTGTTACATACCAGGCACTAAGCTAAGTGCTTTACAATTATCATCTTATTTACAGGTGAAGAAATTGAGGCTCAAAGATGTTAACAGTGATTTGCCCATGGACGTGCTAAGTTTCACAGAAAGGATCTGAACCCAGCTCAAAATGGTGCACTCTGCCCACTACAGCATTCTGCCTCTTGCAACAGCTGAGGTTCCCAAAGAGGCTGAAAACTGAGTCTTTCATTTCCCACACAGAGAGTACTCTTTCCCTGATGACACTCAGAACTTCAAGGAATTTTTAGTCCATTGTGAAATGAAGGTGAGTAGAAGAAGGACAATTAGAACAAATGAAAAAATAATAAAAGTATACATATGCCTTATAAATTTATAAGCATACATGTGCCTTATAAAGGTGCCATAACCAATGACATATTGTTATTCACTCATTTTAGTCATACCTGACTCTTCATGGCCCCACATTTGGGGCTTTCTTGGCAGAGATACTGGAGTGATTTGCCATTTCCTTCTCCAGATCGAGGAAACTGAGGCAAACTAGGTTAAGTGATTTGCCCAGGGTCACAAAGCTAGTCAGTATCTGAGGACAGATTGGAACTCATGAAGATGAGTCTCCCTTATTCCAGGCCCACAATCTATCCACAGCATCACCTAGCAGCCCTAACCAATGATAGCTATACATAAAAACTATGGCCTTTGTAAGACTTATGGGACTTAATCCAGAAAGTTTTGATAGTAAATGTGAGTCTTGCACAATATACTGAAAATTAAGAGAACAGAAAAAACTTGGTAAAAAGGTAGAGAAATGTAAAATTCATTCCCCATGGGAAAATACAGTATAGGTGAGGGACAGATTTAGGAATGGGGGAGTTGTCTTCAGGGGGTATAAGGAGCCAGGGTAGTGGAGAAAGGCAACAGTATAAGCCAGAGACATATCTAGCAGAAGACCTGCAAATTCATTTTGATTTGAGTTGAGAAACAAGTGAAAGCCGCAAAAGTCTTTGGGAAAGGAAAGCAATATTGTTGTTTTTTCCCTTGTAAAATTAGAGGAAGGGATGAACTTCATGGTGTCTAAGGTCCCTTCTAACTCTGACGTTCTGTCAAGGCCAAATTAGGACTCTCAGGGTTTCATCTCTCTTGGACTTTTCTATCTCACTCAGACTCCCTTTTATATCCAATGAGACTTTCACTTCATTTGCTCCCATTAGACCTGGGCAATCACCCTCTTTCAGTTATAATGAACAGTTCCTGTCTCTTTTGTTGTTGTTCAGTCATTTCAGTCATGTCCAACTCTTTGTGACCCCATTTGGGGTTTTCTTGGCAGAGATATCGAAGTGGTTTGCCATTTCCTTCTCCAGCTCATTTTACAAATGAGGAAACTGAGACAAACAAGGTTAAACTACTTCCCAGGCTCACACAGCTAGTAAGTGTCTAAAGCTGGATTTGAACTCAGTTCTACCTGACTCCAAACCTGATGCTCTACCTGGCATCACTGCACCACCAAGCTGTCACTAAGAGACCATAATTCCTGTACAAAATTCAAAACCTGAGGAAATTTGGGTGTAAAATCCTAAGGAATAGCCAAGTATCATAGCAGCCCTCTTTATGTTAACAGTGAAACTGGAAACAAATTGGATGCAAGTCTCCTCCCCACCTGGAATGCTCACCCTCCTTACTGCTGTCTCTCCGAATCTCTACTTTCCTTTGAGGATTAACTCAAGTGCTGCTTCTTAAATGAGACGTTCCCTGAAACCCAGCTGCTATTGCTCCCATCAGAAATCGACTTTGTCTATATTTTATATTTCCTTATCTGTATGTGAAATAGCATGAGATAGCAGAGAGGAGAGACAGCTGGCTTTAAAGCCAGGAGTACTCAATCCATGTCCCATCTCTGACACATACTTACTATATGACTCTGGGTTATTAGTGCTTTCCAATGTTCTCACCAACGCTGAGACTGCAGGTCCGATCCCTAACCGACCTGTGTGCACGTTATTCTCCCCAGCAAAATAGAAACTTTTGGAAAGCAGAGAATGTTTTCATTTTTGTATCTTGTAGTCTTAGCATAGTGTCTGACACATATTAATGAATGCTTATTGAATTGAATTGGATTGGGAAATAGTTGAAATAAGATACATTGATACAATATAGAATTTTCTTCATAAGAAATCATGAATATAAGGAATTCAGAAACTTTAGTAAAGTGAGTCAGAATGTAAAAAGCTGAAACATGAAAAGAGTGTACATGATAACTGCAATAACAAATGATAGCATCCAAAAATAAGGAATTATTATTATTATATCCAGTCTTGGGTAACTGACTTCTTCCTCTCGGTAGAAAGATGAGGACTTCCAAAGTGGAATAAAGTATACACTACCAGAAACAGTTGCTATATTGGTTTGCTTTGCTTTAGTTAAGTTATAAAAAAGAGTTCAGTAGGAAGGAAGAGTTTGGGGGTATGACTGACATAAAAGAAAAGGCAATAATAAGACTGGTTATTAATAAAATAAAACTATTAATAAAATAAAATACTACTTCAAGAAATAAGTCTCGTGGAAAAGCAGGAATGATTTTTAAAGAAATTAAGTTTTATTGCCTTCAAGCATACTCCATAAATTCATATCGGTTAACAAAGTATTATTAAGTAGAGGTTCTATGAAGACCTGCTTCAATAAATACATAAGAATAATTTCTCAATTAGCATATAAATTATTTGTATGTTAATGAGTATTTCTAAAAGAGCCTTAAACAATTTGTTCTATTATATACGTTAATCATTCCCTCTGAAATCCTATTTACTCTATTAATTTGTTTAGATGAGCATTTTCTCCATAAATAACTCTTAGCTTAGTCTCTGCCTAAGCTGTATGGACCTCATTTTTAAAAATTTTTATTTATTTAATTTTTAATTTATGGAATAAAACAAGCATTTCTATAACATAGTATAAGAAAAAAGGTGATTGCACATGAAACTGCAAATCTTTTGTGTACAACTTGCTATTCCTTTTAAATACATAATAAAGTTAACATGTAAATGTCTTTATTTCTTGTTTATTCCCTCTCCCCCCCCACCCTCCTCCAGAGATGGCCACCATTAGACACAAATATGTATAAATGTGTATGTGTGTGTATGTATAAAATCATTCTATATATACTTCTATTTATCAGTTCTTTCTCTAGATGCAGATAACATCTTCATATTAAAGTTTTTTTTTTTTACTTCACCATGACAGTCACATACAGGCTACTCAACATATTTGAAATAATAATGTAAGGAAGCCCAAAACTGAGGTTCTGAATTTATATAGCCTGGACTTGATCTGGGGAATGGGGGGCAGGGTACATTAATTTTGGCTCATTCTTTTATTCAGGATTTCCCCCTGGAGACATAAAAAGTTGGCTCTTATATACTCTCTCTGTGTTTTGATAATCTGATTTGATGTGAGAGAGAAAGAGAGAGCACTTCTATGCAAACACTCAGACTAATAAGATATTAAATATCAGGCAAATATCAGGCAAAATATCAGTAAAAGGAAAATGGTTTTTACCCCTCTAATACACCAGAAGTAGTTAAAATAGCTCCTCTTTGCTCTCTGGGAGCCTCTGCCTTCCTCAGGGACCTAGACAATCCCTCAGACTTATGATGAAACCCTGAGCAGAGGTTCTTTCTCAAAAGGAAATAACTTAATAGTAGAGATATAGTAGAGAATAATACCTCTCTGCTGAGCTCCAACTTCCAAGGATCTATAGAGTTCTCTAGACATCCCCCTCCCTTCTAGGGGCAATCAAATGGAGTCAATGGAGGGTAGATGTCTTCCCCTCTTCCCCAACCTGCACAGGCCATGTGATAGAGCTCACAGTAACAGTAAAGGGAAAGGTCTGAGTTTACGCCTTCATATTCTGACTCTATTTTTTGTTGTTTCTCAGCTTCTGCTCCTGCCTGGTCCAGGAACACCACCATGTTGTCCAGGAATTTTATGTGGTCTAGGAATTCTGAGGCTTGGTCAAGGAACTCTGTCACTTTGCCCCAGACACTCCACTTACTGCCACCTTGCTTTTCTGCAGCTCCCCTCATACACTGTCATCTCTAGAGGGTCTCTGAGGCTACACAGCAGGATTCTTTTCAGGGAACCAAGTTTAAGTCTCCATAAAGCCCCCTATTTTTTCTGGCCCCTGTCCATCTTCAGCTCACCAGCCTTCTGGAGTCTACCTATAGCAGATTAAGCTCAAGGGTGTAGCTCAAGTATATAAATTTATTTTGTCATTAATCATCAGTCATCATCAACGTGCAGTCAATTTAGCAATAATTACCAACGCAAGCAATTCTGACTTTATCAAGAAAACATAAACATGCTGGAACAAAGAACTGAATAAACCAAACAAGGACCCATGACGATGCCTAGTCATGTCTACTAAATAATAATAACAAAACGACAATAATGACAATTACTATTTCTACTGAGATTTACAGAGCACCTTATGATCATCGTATACTTTCTATCCATTATTTCATTTGATTCTCCCAACAACCATGAGCAACATATATTACCTCCACTTTACAGATGACAAAATTGAATGACTTGGGAAGCACCTTGGTGTAGCATGAAAAGAACAATGAGTTTGTTGTCAAAGACGGAGCTTGAATCCTGGTTAAGCTACTTATTATATGTTTGACTTTGAGAAAAATCATTGAACCTCTCTGTATCTCGGTTTCTTCAACTGTAAACTGAGGAGGTTGGGGGCAGCTAGGTGGCACCATGGTTAGAGCACTGGCGTGGAGTCAAGAGGACCTGAGTTCAAATCTGGCCTTAGACACATAACACTCACTAGCTGTATGACTCTGGGCAAGTAACTTAACCCCAATTGCCTCACTAAATAAATAAATGCATACATACATATGTCCATACATACATAAAATGAGGAGGTTGGCCTTGATGAACTTCAAGATTTATTTTCACTCTAAATCCAATAATCCTATGCTTGCCCAGAATTACAAAACAATCCAGGCAGGACTATGGTGTCCTATCCTTTAATATTTTCATTACATCACACTTCTGTCTCTTTTGATTATGACGAATCAGGATGGTAAGGGCATCCAAAGCCATCTAAGAATGTAGGTGATTTAAACTAGGAACTGGACATGTTTAAACTGGAGAAAAGAAGGCTTGGGGAGGGGTATAAGATCACTGTCTTTGATATTTAAATAACTGTCATAAAAGGGGAAGTAGACGTAGATTTAGTCTGTATAGCTTTTATGGAAAGAACTGGAGGAGGCTGTCCTTCATTCTCATAGAGGACCAAAATGACATCACTGTGTTCGGGTCAGTGTGTCCAGCTGTGGCTGATCAGACCAATATGAGCTCAGAAGGTTCTACCACAGGTCAGACACAAATAGTCCAATTAGAGTGAAAATATCTCTAAATTTGCACATCTCACATTTCTTTTGAGCTACTGATACTCTGCTTTGCTTATGTAACACACTGCCTTCTTTGATGTGGGCACATCAGCTAGGCAGTCCTGTGCCAGTGTCTCCCATGTCTCACGATTGATTTAGTCTATGTAACTTTAATGGGAAGAAATAGGGCCAACAGGTAGAAATTACAAGGAGACATACCTTTAAATTTAATGTGAAGAACAATTTTACCAAAATTGCTTCTGCTGCTCCTAAGTCATTTTTCAGTCATACCCGATTCTTTGTGACCCCATTTGGGGTTTTCTTGGCAAAGATACTGAAGTAGTTTGCCATTTCCTTCTCCAGGAAATGGAGACAAACAGGGTTGAATGACTTACTTAGGGTCACACAGTTAGTAAGTGACTGAGGCCAGATTTGTACTCATGAAGATGAGTCTTCCTAACTCCAGATCCAGCACCCAATCCACTGCTCCACTAGCTGTCCCTTACCAAAATTACAACTGTGCAAAAATCACGCAGCAGTGAGTTTCCTATCTCAGGGAGTGTTCAAACAAACAGAATAACCATTTGTTCAGCATTTTGTAAAAAGAGTTCATACATCAGATAAGAATTAGACTAGATAATCTCTGAGATCTTCATTAACTAAAAGCTTTTATGATTATCTGAGAGTGGGAAAGGAGCATGACAATCATCTAGGAATCCTCACTATAATATATTTGTCAATTGATTATCACCTCCAAGGAGGGGCAATCCACTGTTTACAAACATACAAGGAGGGGGAATCATTAGAATGTAAACTCTTTGAAGGCAGGGAAAATCTTTCTTTTCAATCAAATGAAATAATATTTGGGAAAATATTAAAGATATTAAATCAAATATTTAATAAATAAACTATTAATAAATAAAATATTAAATATTAAAAGATAATATTTGGAAAAGCACCTGGCATATAGTAGAGCTGAATAAATGCTTGTTTCCTTCCTTCTTTGACTCTAGAAGCAATTAAACACTGCTATAATACGTGTGTGTAATTTCTTTATGTAATAAAATAAAGTGTGATGTAGTTTCTTTGTGCATACATTTGGGAACACACCAATGGGTCTATGAACTATATAATTCACTCAAGGCAATCACAAAACATACAGCTTTTTAAAAACTTTTATTACTTCAGAATGGCAGATGGACCCACAAATTACACTTAAGGTATTGTACCAAGTCTGTTAAAAGCAGTCATCTCCTTCAATCAAGGAAGAGCTAGAAAAATAAGCTGAAAAAGCTATAAACTCAAAGTGAAACAGAGAGCCTTTACTCTGCTCAGGGGGGAAAAATCCTACACACACACACATCACTGGGATTTAATGAGAGCAGATTAATGACTGGGGTGTTACAACGGAAGTGTATATATTAGTCAAAATGAAACATCAGAAATATCAGAAATAGAGGCTTTGTGAATAGAAGTATATGGTGCCTGGATAAGAGAAGTGATCTTCCCAAGGTTCTCTATCCCAACTGAACCACTCTTTAGCCTTGTGTTCTGGTCTAGATACCACAGAACTGAAGGATATTGCCATGCTGGAACACATTCAGACAAAGACAGCCAGGATGCTGAAGAAAGCATCCTATATGAGGATGAAAACAAGGTAAGAGGGATTTTAATCTGGAGAAGAGAAGATTTAGGAGTGGACATGATTAGAAATTTAATCCTCTGAAGGATGCAATTCAAATCAACAACTATTTATCCTGCCGTGTGCCGCGACAGACACTGGGGCATATAAAAAGATTTGATAAGACAATCTCTGCCCCTATGGAACTTACAGACTAATGGACAGATAAGATAAATACACAGATAATTTTAATGCATTATGTTCCACATTATAGCAGAAGTGGGGGAAAGGATTACACTTACTCTGCCAGACCCATGGAACAAAATGAGTATCGCTGGGTAGCGGTTATAGGATTTAGATTTTTGCCCAATATAAAAAGGATCTTCATACCAATTAGAACTGTCCGAAAATGGAATAGGGCAGTTAGGTGGTGCAGTGGATTGTGCTGGGCCTGGAGTCAGGAGGATTCATCTTCCTGAATTCAAATGCAGCCTCAGACACTTACCATCTGTGTGACCCTGGGCAAGTCACTTAACCCTGTTTACTTCAGTTCCCCATCTGTAAAATGAGCTGGAGAACAAAGGGGATCCACTCCAGGATCTTTGACAAGAAAACCCAAAATGGGGTCATAAAGAGTAGGACGTGACTGAAACGACTAAACAACAAATGAAATGGCTTACCTAAGTAGATGGCATGTTTCCCAGTATGGGAACTCTTTAAGGGGAGGCTGAATGACTTGTCAAAGAAATCGCAGAATGGACTAGTAGAGTTTGGACTATATGATTTCTGAAGTTCCTTGCAACTCTAGAATTCAACGTGTTGTCATAAATATCTCACCTAGAATGCAAACTCTTTGAGGGAAAACATGTCTTATCTTTCTTTGTTTTATAAGTCTATTACATAGTTGGGTAATTTTTGTAATAACACATTTTATTTTGACACCAGCCATTTTCCAAAAAACAACTCATTCAATAATACCTTCCCATAAAAAGTTAAGCAAAATCCTCAACTATAGTGATAGTAACTGATAGAAATGAAGCTTTCTATGTTTTAATTTTACCATTTATTGACAGAAAGAATATTATTTTTGTTTCTTTTTTAATTGATTTTTATTCATTTCAATAAATTAAAATCCTCATTCTCTCCCTCCCACTCCTACTCTATATTGAGAAAGAAAAACAAAACCCCTGAAATAGCCATGTATAGTCCAGCAAAACAAATTCCCATATTAGCCATATTTTTTTAAAAGTCTTAATCAGTACTTTGAGTCATCATCTTTCAATTGAGAAGTGGGTAGAATGTTTTATCATTAAGTCCTTTGGGATCATGGATGGTCATGGTGTTGATCAGAGTTCCTAAGTCTAAGTTGTTTGTATTTGCATTACTATTGTTCTTATACAGTTTGTTCTCCTGGTTCTTTTCACTTCACACTTTTTTTTTAACTCATATGTCTTCTCAGGTTTCTCAAAGATCATCCTTTCATCATTTCTTACAACACAGTAGTAGTTATCACATTCATATAGCATAACCTGTAAAGCCCTTTCCTACTTGATGAGCAGCCCGTTTCCAATTCTTTGCCACTGCAAAAAGAGATGCTATAATTATTTTTATATGTAAGAGTCGTCTTCCTATTTCTTTGATTTCTGTATATATGAGTCCTTTTCCTCTTTCTTTGATTTCTTTGGGGTATAGACCTAGTAGTGGTATCAGTGGGTCAATGGGCATGTACACTTTAATAACTTTGAAAACATTGTTCTAATTACTTTCCAGAATGGTTGGACCAGGTCACAGCTGAATCAACCATATATTGATGTACCCGTTTTCCCATAGCCCCTTCAGCATTTGTAATTTTTCTTTTTGCCAGCTTTGCCATCTGATGCATGTGAGGTGGATACTTGTTTTAATTTGAATTTTTCTAATTATTAGTTATTTAAACATTTTTCCATATGTCTTCTGATGGCTTGGATTTCTTCCTTTGCAAACTGCCTATTTGTATCATTTGGCCACTTATCAAATTAGTAATGAATGATTCATTCTAGATTCAATTTGATTTCACTTCCTATATATCTTAGAAATGAGATCTTTACATTCCCCAACTGATAAAAGGTTAAAAGATATAACTTGCAGTTTTCAAAAGAAGAAATCAAAACTATCAGAAGACATATGGAAAAATATTCTAAATCCCAAATTAAAAGAACTCTGAGATACCACCTCATACCTATCAGATTGGCCAATATGACAGAAAAGTAAAATGACCAATGTTGAATGGGGTTGTGGGAAAATTGGGGCACTAATCACTGTTGGTGGAGTTGTGAACTGATCCAATCATTCTGGAGAGCAATTTGGAACTGTGCCAAAGGCCTATAAAACTGTGCATCCTCTATGATCCAGCAATACTACTACTAGGTTTGTATCCCAAAGAGAATTTTTTTTTAAAAAGAAGAAGGACTTATATGCATAAAAATATTTATAGTAGCTCTTTTTTGGTGGCAAAGAATTGGAAATGACGGGATGCCCCTCAATTGGGGAAAGGCTGAACAAATTGTGGTATATGATTAAAATAGAATACTATTGTGTTATAAGAAATGATGAGCAGGATGGTTTCAGAAAAACCTAGGAAGTCTTACATGAACTGATGAAAAATTAAGTGAGCAGGACCAAGGGAACATTGTATACAGTAACAGCAAATATTATAAAGATGTAAATGGCTTAGCTATTCTTAGCAATGCAATAATCCAAGATAATTCCAAAAGACACATAAAGAAAAATACTATCCACTTCCAGAGAAAGAACTGATGGAGTCTGAATGTAGATCAAGTCATACTTTATTTTGCTTTATATTTATTGGGAGGATTCAATCTGTTTTCTTTCACATGATTAATATGGAAATGTTTTGAATAACTGAATTTGCATAACCTTTATCAAATTGCTTGTCTTCTCAATGAGGGTGGGAAGGGAGGGAAGAGAAGGAGGAAGGGAGAGAATTAGGAACCCAAATTTAAAAAAAAACAAAAATGTTAAAGATTGTTTTTACATGTAATTGGAAAAAATATTAAAAAAAAAAGAAATGAGATCACTGTCATAGAAACTTACTGCAAAGATTTTTTTTTCTCCATTTTGTTGTTGGGTTATTTCAGTTATGTTAGACTCTTCATGACCCCACTTTTGGTTTTCTTGGCAAAGATCCTGGAGTAGTTTGCCATCTTCTTTTCCAGCTCATTTTACAGATGAGTAAACTGAGGCAAACAGAGTTAAATGAGTTGCCCAGGGTCACACAGCTAGTGTCTGAACTCATGAATGTAAGTCTTCCTGATTTCAAGTCTGGTGCTCTATCCATTGTACCACCTAGTTGTCCCCTTTTCCCCATTTATCTTCTCCCATCATTTTAGCTACATTGGTTTTGTTTGTTCCTTCACAGTTATGATCATCACTAATAGTGTATTTTCCTGTTCTCTTACACTTTGCCTTCTTCTGTTTCCTGTCCCATCTTTATAAAGAAAAGGGTGGTGGGAAAAGAGTACTTGATTTGAAGTAGATTTGATGTAATTTTCTTCTTCTCCCTTGCCCTTCTTCTCTTTCCCTTTCCCAGAGACCAATCACAAGTTCTTATCCCTTTTTTCTTGCTTGCTTTTGTTTTAATCACCTCTTTGAGATCTGCCCTCCTTAGAACTAATGTCTTCTGTAATCTACCCTTCTTTAAGGGACGACTGTCCAAACCTACCTGGGTGGAGGTGCTACACAAGACTGAGAAATGAGACAGAAGTGCCACAATGCACAAGTATTCCTCAGCTTACAAAAAGATTCACCATGAGATTCCTCTCAATATTCAGTTTATAAAAGTGTAATTTTATAACTTTTCATGAACACATCTATTGCAGGAAGATTATTTATATAATTGATGTGTAAATTTGACAGTCCAATGGTA
Organism: Vombatus ursinus; assembly: GCF_900497805.2. Taxonomy (NCBI): domain Eukaryota; kingdom Metazoa; phylum Chordata; class Mammalia; order Diprotodontia; family Vombatidae; genus Vombatus; species Vombatus ursinus. Next base: position 4,422,391 of record NW_020947122.1, read on the forward strand.
TCTTTGCCATGACCAGCTAACCCAAACAGTTACATAATAAGAAAAACAGAGATTCCAATTCTGCCAGCTTTCAGAGCTCAGGTGGTATCTGAGCACCTGTCACCCTGTGGACAACATAGGGAGAAGCACAACAGCTGGTACCACCAAACAATGTCTCCCAGGGTCCAGGAGCACACTGCTCTTCAGTCACACTGCCAATTCCACGCAGGAAGCTGTGCTTCAGCAACCCAACTAACCAGAAATGCCCCTCCCATTCTCCTCCAAATCTCCATTCAAATACCTGTCTGAGGCAAGTATAAGCCTCCAGGAAGAGAAACAAAGCTACAATATATGTAGTGCAGGAGTTCCTAACCTTTATATGTGTTATGGACCTTTTGGGCTGTCTGGTGAGGCCCTTCTCAAAATAATGCTTTTAAGTGCATGAAATAAAATGAAATACGTAGGATTACCAACAGTTACTGGAAATAGAGATGTAATTTTCCCATCATGGACCTGCTGAAAACTATCTAAAGACTCTTTATAAAGGGGAGTGTCCATGGACCCCAGGTTAAGAACTCCTGATCCTGTAGAATACTCACAGATATCTATTAGTGGCTTCTAACAACTTCTTGGTGCCTGTTTGGCTTCAGAGATGATAGCCTTTCCCTAGAATAGGGACCTCTCTCCATAAACCTAATCCCCAAAGATTTAGAAGCTGCTGCTCTCTCTTTCCTTTATCCTAATCAATTCCTGGTGTTCCTTCATCATCTTAGTGACAGATTGCTCCAAATACATCAGTACAGTCACCTGGTATATCTCTATGGTCTTGAAGAGCTAGCTCTCTAAGATTTGAATGCTAGCCTACTATTCTGTCTTTACTCCCATAGCACCCCCAGTGCTCAGCTCTCAAGTGTGGTCAATCACTAGGAATGCTATTTGGGAAGAAATGACCCACTAGATCATAATTCATTTCCACCCTAAGGAGCCAATTACTGCTTTCTGAACTGGGATGCTGTGCTGAATGCAAAGGAAGACCCTCCCTAGGACTGAAGAACCCTAGAGATTGAGGAATTATGTTACAGATGAATCCTGTTACAATTTGTCATTCCTAGGACTTACAGGCACCATTCTAACCTATTATTCAATGAGGTGACTATACTTGGCAAATTGACTTTGACTCCATGGGTCCAATATCTTGGAGAAGTTCAAATAAAATTATTATAAGAGCATAGAATTGAATCTGAAAGGGATGGTAGAGATCATGGAGTACAACCTCTTATTTTACTACTTGGTCAACCTTGGTCAGATCACTCCCCTTCACCAGGCTGCAGTTTCCTCATCTGTTATATAAAGGGATTGCCCTAAACAACCTCTGAGGTCCCTTCCAGGATGGTGAATCCACCATCCTGTTCAGCTTATGAACCAGAAGGTTTCTGACCTGCCTTGATGGAGAATAACATCCTGTCCATTTGTAGGGAAATGAAAGCTGAGTGGGTGAGTGGGAAAGGGTGAGATACTTTACTCAAAAGGAATGTTCCAAAAGGATGTCTCAGTCTGACTTGTTCCCAGGGAACTGTAATAACTAAAGCCTGACTGATAAAAGAAAAGACCCAGAGAGGGTATGTTCCCTTCCCAAGGTCACCCAGGCAATAAGCAGCATTGCAAAGATCAAACCAAGATCTCTCACTCCAAATATAGTGTTTTTTTCCTTTCTACCATACTGATATTAGACTTTGTGCTAGTTGACATTTTAATGAAAACTAGAAAAAACCCTCAGAAACTTACAGCATTCCCTCAGCTGTGCCATCTGCACATAAGAAAAGGAAGAAGAGGCTGGTAGGAATTATATAGACTAGGGCATATCGAAGGGATCAAGGGTATTTAAAATTAACTGCAAAGCTAGCATAGTAGATGATTTGCTTTTTATATTTGTTTTTCTGGGTTTACAAAAATATATTTTTTCATAGTATATAAATGTGTAATTTTTTTTAATTTGCAAGTGGCTTCAAATGGCTTTATCCGTAACTAGCTCTGGCAATGTATTGTTCATTCAGAGAGCAGATGTTGTTTCAAGTCATGCTTCTTCAATCACAAGAAGGTGAAAATGAATTTCCTTCAAGAGCTTCAAACCACCACTCTGAGGAACAGATGCCAGCTTAATGAGGCTCAGTAAGACAAGAAGGGCAATTTTTTTCCTGGGTCTAACTATACTTTTTCTTACTGAGATTTAAATTCCATTTCCTTTGGTCCCGCCTTCTGTGAGATGAAAAACAACTGGTTTGCTTCCTTCAGATAAATGCCAAAAGACCATAATAAATCTCAGAACCTCACTGTTGCTAGAGTTCCAAGTTCTCTTCCTCCCTTCTGTTCCCCACCCTCCTTGAGAAGGCAAGCACTTTTATTTCAACTGTACATGTAAGGTCACGCCAAACATATTTCCTTATTAGCCATGTTGCAAAAGAAAACACAAACAAAATAAAACAATACAAATAAAGAAAGTTTACAAAAAAGTATGCTTCTATCTGCATTCTCTCTCTGGAGGTGGATAGCATTTTTTATCATGGGTTCTTTGGAATTGTCTCAGATCATTGTCTTGATCAGAGCAGCTAAGTCATTCACAGTTGATCATCCTTATAATATTGGTGTTACTGTGTACAATATACTCTTGGTTCTGCTCACTTCACTTTGCATCAGTTCATTTAAGTCTTCCCAGGTTTTTCTGAAACCATCTTGCTCATCATTTTTTATAACACAATAGCATTCCATCACATACCACAACTTATTCAGCCATTCCCTAATTGATTCAGGGATCAGTGTTTTCATCACATTGATCGTGTTTGCTGCTCTTCTGGAGATCTTCATCTATACACCTTGCTACAGTAGGCAACTAGGTCACACAGTGGATAAAGTACTGGACTTTAAGTAAGGGTAGACTTAACTTCAAATCCTGCCTTGGACATTTACTAATTGCGTCACCCAGGCGAAGTCACTTTACCTCTGTCTGACTCAGTTTCTTCATTTGTAAAATGAATAAAGCATTCTGCACACCTTAAAAGTGCTGTATAAATGTTAACTATTATTATTGCTGTCATTATCATTACTCTCCCCCTTGAATACCCAAGGGCTTCATTAGACCTGAAAACAAGAACAGTATGGTGGAATGGAAAGAACAGGGTTCAAATCTCAGCTCTGGTACTTACTACTTGGTCAACCTTGGTCAGATCAGTCCGCTTCCCCAGGCTGCAGTTTCCTCATCTGTTATGTGAAGGGATAGATAACCTCTGAGGTCCCTTCCAGGATGGTGAATCCACCATCCTGTTCAGCTTACGAACCAGAAGGTTTCTGACCTGCCTTGATGGAGAAGAACATCCTGTCCATTTGTAGGGAAATGAAAACTGAGTGGGTGAGTGGGAAAGGGTGAGATACTTTACTCAAAAGGAATGTTCTAAAAGGATGTCTCAGTCTGACTTGTTCCCAGGAACTGTAATAACTAGCCTGACTCTGATAAAAGAAGATCAATTGTGAGGGCAGGATGTGATGGGTCAAAACAGGCAGAACTGAAAGAACCCAAGGTTATTCCAAGTATTTCCAATCAGAGGAGGGGACAATTTCTTCCCAATGCTTTATATTGACTCATATCCTTTCTGTGTCCCTCCCACCCCAATCCACCTCAGGTCTCCTCTACCAAGGCCTCAGATCAACATCTTCCAAGTCAGCCCAGGGCATATCTTTATACACAAGACAAGGCAGAATGAAAAAATAAACAAAACAAGACAAGACACTATTCAGTAAAAGGACAAACAGTATGTTCAGTTTATTTATTCGGTCTTTTGTGCTCTCAGTCTTTTGGGTGTGAATAAACATGGCCCAGTACAGTGTTTACCAAGCTTCCTACTGTAGAAACAGCTCTGAGACTCTATAAGGCAGCATCCATGGAAATGAATTTATTTTCTGTCATCTTCATTGTTTTGTGGCTTTTCTACTCCATTTTTTAGTCTCTTTCTTTCACTGAGTACTATATTCTATATTCTGGCAACTGCTTAACCAGAGCTGAGGGGGAAGAAAAGAGAACCACTTTACTTTTCTACTTTCTTGGGGATCTGAGACAACTCATTTCAAGGGAAAGTGTTTGAGGAAGGGATTGGGGGATGTTTGAGTTTTTTTTCCTTGGGTCTTATATGTAACCTCTGCTCCCTTTTGATAGTAGAGATCTAGCCAGGGACAGACTCACAAAGCATGTCCAAAAAGAGGCTGGAGGGGAGATTTTCCCTATCCTGGGGATAGGATGGAAGGGCTCAGCTAATAAAGTCAGGAAAAAACTGGAAAAACTTAGAAAGATAGAAAGGCTGAATTAAATAGACCCAGAGGAGTCAGACTGGAGGAGGTTGATAGGACTTTAGACTGAATCAGGTCATCTAAAGCCAAGATGAGAAAAACCACAGACCAAATACACAGAAGTCTGTCTTTACCCTTTTCTTTTGCCAGCTCTGAAGTGCTAAATAAACATGAATTATTGCTCTTTATTTTTCTAAAAAGTAATTCCTCATGTACTCTTTTAAAGAAATTAAATATACATTTACAGTATTTTAAACTTTAAAATGAATGTCTGTGTTCTTGACAACTTACAACTTACACTTTCTATATTCACTCATATTCTTTCTCCATCAGAATCCTAACTAGCCATCCTAGCATGTCACGTCTTGAAATTCAGAGCACAAGGTCATCCCCCAATGGATGAGATCCTAGAAAACACACAGCCGAGGAATTAAGCTCTAAGGGAAAAAGAAGTATGGGATCTATCCAGGGAGGAGCTCATGGGGCAGGGGAAGGAGAGAAATAGCATCAACTGGTACCTTCTTATTTTAACTAATTATCCTTATTAGTTAGGTGCTAAATTCAGGTTTTTCTTCTTGTTGATGGAATACAAGTACTGTCACCCTGTAAATTTCAATACCTGGGACAAAGCATTGATGGGCACACCCTAGTTATAGCTCTCCATTATTCTCTTTATTTTGTGTATATTTTTCCTACTATGTCATTGTAGTAGTCCACTACAAAGTTCTACCCTAGTTCCTCATAAAATTTGGTTCTGCAAATGGAACACAAGATGTTGAGAGGTTCTACCATGCTAGAAAGTCTTTGAATATAATCCAGAAATAGACCATACCTGCTTTCCCAGGACCAGACTAGCTAAATGTGAAAAGGTTCATTACCTACTAGACTTGATAATGAGTTCATTGGTTATGGCAATCTCGGCAAGAAATAAAAATACAATATGACCCACAGGCCCATTGCCCCCTATTGATTGATTGTCTGAAAGTGGTGGAAAGGGAAGACAAAAAAGCAGTAAGAATAAAATAGTGTAATGGGCATACAACTATTAGAAGGACTGGACTGAATCAATTTTGTCATTCTCACTATAAACAAAACCAAAAGAGAGAAGAAAATTGCAATTAAATAAAATAAGGGCCCAAAAGTTCTCCTTGGAGAGGCAATTTAAAAAATTGGCAAAATTGGTTTTATTATACATCCAAAAACAAGAAATCTCATTCTATAAGATATTTGGATATCTCTGTTAGAGTAGTCTTGATAAGCACTCGGGAAAAAAAGATCATCTTGAAAATAATTATAGCTTATACACCAACATCTGTTGCAAAAGATGGAAAGACGGAAAGGTCCTAGAAGGAATGCAAAGAGATTGTCTAAATTAATCAGTATATATTTTGATCCTTGGTAACTTAAATGAAAGTAGGAATTGGCAAGATGGTTAAAAATAAGCTTGAAAATATGGTTTAAAAGTAAAGAATGTGAGGGGTCAAAATTACATTCACTACATAAGAGACTCACACCTTTGCATCTCTCTTTGAGAAAATAATCTGAAGGCACATTACATGGTGACCATCAAATGATATCTCAAAAACATAAAATTGATTATGTTCATATATTGGAAATGACTTCTTACTGATGGAGGAGTTATTCCAGAATCATTTATCTATTATCTGTGAGAACAAAGATGAAAGTTAATAGAAGATTAGAAGAAAGAATAAAAATAAAAAAGGTATGGTGAATAATTAAAATAAATCCAACCTGACCTACTAAAATAGGCTATTGATACTAAAACTGGGTAACGGATGGAAGAAAGTAGAGCCAATTAATTATAACAATTTGATATAGAATTTTAATCAAAATTTTAATTTTAGTTTGCCCTAGTGAGGGTAAAAGAACCTGAAAGCCACCATAGTCAATGAATATGTTATTTACTTGCCAAGCAAAGATATATAGAATCCAAGGGCAATATCATACTCTATAAACTAATTTTCAAAATCTTACAGAGAATGATCATGGAAGGTTATGGGTTGTATTTTCTCATAAAAGAGATAGAAGCAGTGGAGGGAAAATAATCTTAAAGAAAGATTTGTAAAAGAATCAGCTAAGTAAAGTTAAACTGAAGAACATTTAAAGATGAAACTGGAACTACAAGTCAATGAAAGGTGGAAAAGATCTAAAAAAATTTTTGTAACAAACTGTTCATCATCAAGGACAGTAGAACCACTGCATTTGGACTTCCACATCATAGCCCCAGGCATGCTTAAAAAGAAATAAAAATGTCATGGAAGAAAGCCAAGATCAGCTGAACTAGATTAAATCTACACATAGGAGATCTGTGCTGAAGATAACAAAGTTTTGAGGGCTTTGAAGGGTTAGTCCTCAAGGTCTCTGAAGAAGGGGAAGATAGTAAAGGCATGGGAAAATCTTGTATTTATAATTACCAAAAAAGGTGACTGAAATAATATATATAACCAAAAACTCATATGCCTTCTTTCCCATTTATATAAAAATTTATGAGAATGATCCATCCATGTATTAAGGGCATCCTTGATGAAGATATTAGAAGGGAACAGGTGAACTTTCACAAACAATATTCCATAATAGACCACATCTTTACCATCACACAATTGATCAAAAGATGAAAAAAATGCAAGATGAGTTTCTATGAAATCCTATTTAAAAATATAAATACTTCTGGAAGAGAGAAAGTATTCAACTAAATCCCATTAAGGTATTAGTGATTCACTAGCTTCATTTCCTCCTGACAATAGGAATCCCAGAGCTCCATGATAGGAGTGGGAACTGGAAATGAAGGGCCCTCAAAGTCACATTTTCCTGGAAATTTACAATTTCCTTTAGAGCCAGCCCCATTCACTTCTACTTAAATTATATACATATAGGTATATTATTATATTATATACAAATATTATAAATGTATATTGTATTTTATATCACATACATATTATACATCATACATGTTACGTTATATTATAACATAGTATACATTAAACTTTATGTACATATACATACATATACATACACACATATACATATATATGTGTGTGTGTTTGTGTGTGTGAAGAGAGAAAGAGAAAGGGGAGAGAGAGACAGAGGTTGTACATATTTGTTTGCCTGTTGTCTTCTGCATTGGATTATGATCTCCTTGAGGGCAAAGACTGTTTTTACCTTCCTTTGTATCCTCAATGCTTAGCACCATGCCTGATGCGTAGTGGGTACCTAACAAATGCTAGTTGACTTGTCAGTACAATTTTGTTGGAACAGTGTCTGAAGAGTAGTAATGTACAATAAGCCTAGATGGAAAAACTAGGGCCAGATCAACTGTAAGCTCCTTGAAGGCAAGAACTATCTTTTGCCTCTTTTTGTATCTCCAGTGTTTAGCATAATGCTTGGCATATAGTGGGCCTTAATAAATGGTTATTAACTGATTGACTGAGGCTGTGAGAAGGGATCTATGGCAGGCTATAGCAGACTTATACACACATTGCAAAGCATAAAGCAGTCCAAGGCAGAACACACAGGCTTTCAAAGGGGAAGCTTCTAGGTTGTGGTGAGCATTTCAAAGGAGAAGTCTATAATCTATTTTAAAAAATAGCTAGGATTACAAACTGCTAGGCGTTGAGGGAGACTGATGAACAGTATCTCCTTGCCCCATGGGCAGCCAGAGAATGAAACTTTCTTTGCTTCATGCATAATGGAAATCTTTACATTGATGATGGGGTATCTGGGAGCATCCCTGCCCCCAATCATAGAAAATTGCCCAGCACAGGAGCACAGGGATTTCTCAAACCCAGCAGATTCTTCACTTTGTGCAGGTCACATTAACCATGACCTAACCATCTTGTCCATGAAGAAAAAGGGAAACAAGAGAAGGTCTGATCCAGAACTAAAACCAGACTATCAACTTGTATCTTTGCTCTATATTTAACTATGTCCTTGTGTGCTAGGTAAACCTATTCTTTGGTAAGCCCCACGTTCATGCTGGATCAGACATCTGCATCATCATGATTCCTGGGCTTAGGATGGCTTTCCAAGGCTCCGAGCACAAGCTTTAAAAATTAAACAGAGAAATTAATATTTTATCCTAGAAGCAATAGGAAGCCACTGGACCTTCTTGAGCGGGAGTGATATAGTTAGATGTATACTTTAAGAATATCACTTTGGCTGCTATATAGAAGACTGGGGATAGGAGACACTGAAAACTGGAAGATCAGTTAGGAAGCTGTTGCAATGGTCCAAACAACAGGTGATGAGGTTCTAAACTATAGTGGTAGCTGTGTGAGTGAAGAGAAGGAAACTGATGTAAGAGAAACAACTTAAAACTGCACTAAGATTTTGTGGTCATCTTGTATTGTGGGAATAGAATTGGTAAGATTTGGCATCTGATAGGATGTGAGGTCACTTACTAGCTATGTCACTGGACAGGTCACTTAACCCTGCTTGCCTCAGTTTCCTCATTTGTAAAATGAACTGAAGAAGGAAATGGCAAACCACTCCAGTATCTTTGCCAAGAAAACCCCAAATGGGGTCATGAAGAAGGAGGAGGAGGAGGAGGAAAAGGAGATGGAGGAGATGGAGAAGGAGATAGAGAAGGAGAAAATGAGCTGACTAGAAGGATGGTGGTCCCTTTACCATAAATGGGGAAAGTAGGAAGTGGAAAGAACTTATGGGAAAAGGTAATGAATAAGCTCTGCTTTGGGCACATTAGGTTTGCGATGTCTATGGAATATCTTGCTGGAGAGAGTTAATAAGCACAGGGGCTGGATTATAGATCAGAGAGTCATCTACTTAGAGATGACAGTTGGCCCACGGGAGCTGATGAAATCACTAGAAGAAAGCATGAGTAGAGGGTTGGACAAGGATGATGATACAGTAAAATATACTGAGAAAGGAGCCAAACTTGAAAAAGGAGAAACTAGAGCCCCTGATGAATAATATTTTACTTTGCCAGGAATCCTTGCTCCTTAGGTTGACAAGATGGGATTGCTACTTAATTGATTGGCTTGGTCCAAGGACAGCTAGTTGGGGGAAAATGTGACCTTCACTATTGTCCACCTGTACCCAATTGAGGAAGGAAGTGAACAAAGCCAAAAAATAGGATATTGATTAGCAATAGTTATAAAACCCCAGCATCTTGCCTTCTACTCTTCCTTTAACTTGCACCAGACGGAAATAAAGTTCACTTAGTGCCCGCCCTAACATAACGTGGGAAAAATAAACCTAACTTTTCTTCCCTTTATTCTGTTCTCTGAAGTGGTTGTTATTTGAATTAGCTTCCTCTGGAGCTGGGCTTGGCTTCTCTTCCCCACACCTGTATCCTATTGGGAATCAGATTGGATGGAAAATGAGGTCATTGACCACAAAGTCACAATTGCTCTTACTGGTGGGAGAGGAAGGAGTGCCAGACAACTGCTGCCTTCTCACTCAGTGCAGGCAGCCCTTTGAGGAAGAAACACCTTCCTTCTTTTCTAAGGTATGCTTCTTTCCTTGCTCTGAGGTTTCTGCTTGGATTTCTTAAATTGCCAGTGTGGGAGGCTCTGTGAATATTTTGCCCATTCTGTTTGGAGAGGCTATGGTATAGAGAGCTATGGTATAGTGGATAGAGAGTGATGCTTAGAGTCAAGAAGACTTGGGATCAGGTCCCACCTCTCACATACTGGCTCTGAGTCACTGGTCAAATCTCTTAACCTCTCTCAGTGCTCTAAGCAACTCTCTAAAATTATAAATCTGGGATAGCTAGATGGTACAGTGGATAGAGCACCAGCCCTGAATTCAGGAAGAACTGAGTTCAAATCTGGCCTCAGACACTTGATACTTACTAGTTGTGTGACCCTCGGCAAGTCACTTCACCCAATTGCCTCGCCAAAAAATAAATAAATAAATAAAATAGAATTATAAATCTCAGAGAAGGCATCAACTTGTGTTGTTAGAGGGGGCTTCCTTCATCCAGTAGATCCCTATCCTATTGGTTCTTAGCCTTAGATACTATCAGTAGAGGGGATCTGGGCTATCCAACTAGAGAATATTTAGAATCTAGTCTTTAGATAGATTTTTGGCTTCATCGTGATAAATCCGTGATGAGCACCTTGAAGGAAGGGGCCACTGACTTCTAAAGGACAAAAATGAAAAGAAGGTTAGGTGAAGAATAGGTGGCCAGAATAGAGAATGGCATTATTCCTATTGTCTTATGATACATAGTTTTTTTTTTATCTGAGTATAGTGAGGAAGTGGAGGAGAAAGGTGAAAGCTATTTCTGGGAAAGACCTTAAGTCTCCAGTTTCTTTGTATGCCACCCCCACCCTCCATAATGCTGGGTGGTAGCAAGTACATATGGTTAATTCAGAATGAATGAATGGCCTCTTCATTCCCATCATAATAGAATCGGGCTCTCAGATTGAGACAGCCTTCCCACCTTAATTAAATGCCCACGTTCAGGTGAGTGACCAGGAATGCTTTTCTAGGTCACTAGAAAATGCTAAGAAGAATGCCTGTGTGTACTTTTTCTTTTTTTTTTTACCTGACCCCATCCTTGATAATGAGAGGAAAGGCTAGTGAGAGTGACTGATTTCTATCTCCCACACAGATACATATTTATACCCTTCCAAGCATGTCCTAGGAGTCTACAGAATTTCCTATTAGGAAACATCAAAATAGGGAAGCAGGCAAAAAGAAGCATTTAAAGTGAACATAAGAACTAGAAATAAAATTTAAGGAGGAGAAAATAAGGAGTTGTGGATAGCATGAAGAGACTCTCCTGTTATTAAGGGAGGGGGAGAATCAATAGAAAAGGAAACTTGAGGAAGAATTTGGAAAAACTATCTGGGGAATTAGGGTGTGTCCAGAGAAAGAACTGATGGATTCTGGATGCAGATCAAAGCATACTTTTTTTTTTACTTTCTTTTTCTTATTTATTTGATTTTTGGTTTGTTTTTTCTTTTACAAAATGGAAATGTTTTTCATGACTGAACAGGTATAACCTATATCAAATTGCTTGACTTCTCATTTGTGGGGAAGGGAGGGAAGAAGAAAATTTGAAACTCAAAATTTTTTTAAATGAATGTTAAAAATTATTTTTATATGTAACTGGAAAAAATAAAATATTTGGTTGTATCATTAAAAAAGAAATTAAGGTGCATAATAAAGGGAGGAAATCTTAAAAGACAAGTTACTATTTTCTAAAGTGGAGAGTTTTGCAGCTTTAATGTAAATGAAGCTCTGTAAAAAGCCAAAGGATGGATGGATTGAATCTCCATTTTCCTCATGCCTGACACTACTCTTTTTTCAAATTGTCCTGGTCTACAATGTAAGAAAACCTTAGCCCAGAAAGGCATTGATTATTCTTCAAGATTCCCTAGCTCAAGTTGGTGATGATGGAAACTGGGAATGTGAGCCCCAAAAAAGCCTGAATTCTGACAATGCTGCCTCTTCTATGGAGGATCAAAAAATCCCTAGGCCTAGAAGGACCCTCTATTTAGAAGACTAGGGCCCTGCATTGACATTCCCCATCAGGTCAGTACAACCATTATATGCAGGATACTTATAGTATCATTCTATATTTTGTGGTTACATGCAAGAATCCAAGGTGCTTCCCTTCCCTCCCTCCAAGAAACCTTGTTAAACCTGAATGGATTAGGGAAGAAACCCTTCCATTGGCCTCCCATGCCAAAAGCAGGTTATCTACCTTTTCAACAGCAAAGCCATGGAATGGTGGTGCCTAGGGCTTCTGGTTGCGTCTCTGGTCCAGGCTGAAAGGGAGCTGCTCAACATTTGCATGGATGCCAAACACCACAAGAAGAAACCAGGTCCCGAAAATAAGCTCCATGAACAGGTATGGAATCTTGCCTATGCACCTGGGATGGATTCATAACATCATAGATTAAAGACTTCAAAGTTACACATAAGGAACCTGAAGTCCAAAAATTGGGAAGTGCCTCACCCAAAACCACACGACAAGTTTATAAGCAGAACTGGACTGAGACCCAGGACTTCTAACTCTGAAATAGCTAAATGGCATGGTGGATAAAGCACTAAACTTGGAGTCAGAAAGAGTTGAGTTCAAATCCTGTTCCCCAGACACTTACTAACTGTGTGGCCTTGGGAAAATCCTCTTTGTGCCTCAGTTTTACTTCCCTATAAAATGAGGGGCTTGGTCTCTAAATTCGCTTCTAGCTCTAAATCTATGATCCTATGACCATACTCTCACTGCTAGTGTTCAGTCTACTTTTGGAAAATAAGTCTACTGATTTGGTACCAACCTATTTGAATATTTGTTCATCTCTAGCAAGCTTGCTTGTGCGTTATTGGGTGCAATTTGGGCATATGTGACTCATGTCAAACGAAGATCCCCAACATCCTAGATCAACATAATCCAGAACTCTAGTAATGTTCTGTTGTTGTTGTTCAGTTGTGTTCAGTCATGTCTGACTCTCCATGACCCTATTTGGGGTTTTCTTGGCAAAAATACTAGAGTGGTTTGTCATTGCCTTCGCTCATTTTATAAATGAGGAAACTGAGACAAACAGGGCTAAGTGACTTGCCCGGGGTCACCCAGACAGTAAGTGTCTGAGGCTGGATTTGAACTCAGGAAGTCTTCCTGACTCCAAGCCTAGTGCTCTATGGACCGAGCCACCTAGCTGCCCAGGTAAGCAGATGGGGCCTTGTCAATGTCATAGAGGCTAGAGAGCATAAATGAGATTCTATCTTGCAATCCTTTTCTCTACCACTTTATGCTAACGTTTCTCTCTTGTGCTACCTATCCTCGGGACCTTAGTAATAGCATGGCTGCACATAATTATTCAAAGTAGAATAAAACTCTTAAGTAATCCCAGGTCTACCATAACTTTAATGTAATTTTTCCCCATTCCATGTATTTGCCTCCACCCCCCAATATGTGTCTTGGCTGTCCTACGGAAAGTGGAAACGACCCTATGTTGGGGACATGGAGGTGTTAGGGCAGTTTGTACCTCATTTGAGCCATCCAGAATTCCCCTGTCTTGTCTGTTTAAATATCCTCCCTCCATATCCTACACCTCCCCTGCCTCCCCCCCCAAAAAAAAGAAAAGAAAAGCTTTTGGTTCTTCTGTCCTGCAGTGTAGCCCCTGGAAGGATAATGCCTGCTGTACTGCCAACACGAGCTGGGAAGTTCACATGGATGTGTCTCCTCTATACAACTTCAACTTCAGGCATTGTGGCGTGATGACCCCCAGCTGCAGGATGCACTTTATCCAAAATGCCTGCCTCTCTGAGTGCTCCCCAAACCTGGGGCCCTGGATCCAGAAGGTGGGTAGAGCTAGGGGAAAAGGCAGCCCAGTGCTGAGGCCTGGGAGGAATGTTAACTGAAGAGTATGCTCTGGTCTCAAGGTGCTGACTGCTTAGCAGGAAAAGTAAAGCAGAAAACCACAGAATTAGAGCTGGAAGGGTCCTTAATCATCTAGTCCAACCCCCTTATTTTGCAGATGAGGAAACTGAAACTCAGAGAAGGGAGGTGATTTGGCCAAGGTCATACGTTCAACAGTAACATTTGAAAGGGATTATCTTGTCAAGTCACCAAGCATTTATTAAGTGTTTACTTCTAGGCACCGTTAAGTGCTAAGCATACAAATCTGAACAAACAAAAAGACAGTCTCTGCCCTTAAGTAGCTTATATTCTAACGCAGGAAGACACACATGAAATGGAAGCTGAAGGTGAGGAGAGGGAGAGAAGAAGGAAGGCCGACCCACCCCCATTCCCCAATCCTTTCCACCTTCCTCCTCCATATGTTGGTTCTGGGAAGAAATCAGCCGGGCACAGAAAAGGAGGGAGAAAGCAGCTGAGGCACGGTGAGGCATTTGTTCTAGTATCCCCAGGGCTCTTTTAGGAAGAGCCATGACCTCTTCTCTCTGGAGGAGCAGGGGCTTGGAAGAGCTCCTCACGTAGGTAGAACAGGCGTGTTTCTGGTTATGCCACAGAGAATCAAATCGGGAATGAGAGGGGGCTTAGGGCCACAGCAAGCTCCCAACACAGAATTGAGCTTCTTCTTTCTTTCCTCCTCCCATCATCCCAGGTGAGCTCTAGCTGGCAGAAGGAGCGTGTCCTGAACGTGCCTCTCTGCTGGGAAGATTGTGAAGAATGGTGGGAAGACTGCCGCACCTCTTATACCTGCAAGTCTGACTGGCACAGAGGCTGGACCTGGAGAGCAGGTAAGTGGACGGGCTGGGGCAGAGAGCACACACTGATGCCTAGGATGAGGCTTGTGCTAACCTAGGCAGGCTGGGCCTACAGCTGCCAAGGCTAGCTGGCCTGGTGATGCTCTGAACAACCATTCCTAGCAGGAAGAGTGGCCATTCCCTTCTACTTGAGGGGGCACGGATTGTAGCGTAATACTTGGCTCCTTATGGATACTGTGCTTTCCTCCCCACCTCAGGTAAGAACCACTGTCCTCCCAGGGCCCTCTGTCGTCCGTTCCCTCACTATTTCCCATCTCCAGCTGACCTCTGTGAGAAGATCTGGAGCAACTCTTACAAAGCCACCAAAGAGCGACGGGGCAGTGGACGTTGCATCCAGATGTGGTTTGACCCTGCCCAAGGCAACCCCAATGTGGCCGTAGCCCACCTTTATGCAAGCCATGCCATTTCCCAGCAGTTCTCCCGCATTGCGTTCTTAGCTCCCCTCCTACTACTTGCTCTCTAAGAGGACCTAACACTTATACACAAATTCATCTCAACTATCAGCTGACCTTTCTTCTTGGCTCCTGGACAAAAGAACCTGGGACTTTCCTCCCTCTGGGGCTCCTTAAGTTGGAAAGAGGTTGCTCTTCTGCCTCCCTTTTATGCATATGTCTGTGGGGAGATCAGTTTTAGAAGAGACCCTTTCAGTGTTTCGCTTTATTTGATCCCCCTTCTGACTTTTGGACTGCCTTGTAACATAAGTGGCCTCCTCAGATCAACTCTGCTCCCTTGAGAGGGAGATGGGCTAGGGGGCTAGGTCTGGCACTTAACCTCCCAAGGAACCTAAGAAGGAACACAGGACCTGGGTTCTGACTACTTTTCTTTGTTCCGCAGCAAAGTCAAGGTCAGCCAGGCCTGGATTTCCTCACTTTGTTGGTCACCTTAATAAAAAGATAACTCGTTTGTTGTTCTGAGTGAATCTTTGGTCTGATTACATAAGGCAAAACAACTTGGGAAAGGGCTGGTTAATCCTCCAGATACTAATATTTATCTGTTTGCATTCACGTTCAGGGAGAGGGAATCTCGTACCAACTGTCAACTTGTTTGCAGCTCTGTGAGAAAGTTCAGCGGAGGCAAAAGTCGGAACCATTGCCTATAATGAGCAGGGTTTGTCTCTGAATGCCAATTATCCAGCTTTCCCTGTTCCTCATTATTTAGAGAAACAGGGAAGTGGAGGCCCTGTGGGTGGTTTACGGAGCTCTGTGCCTTACGGGCCTCGCTGTCTACTGCAAGGAGTCTGCTCTGGCTCCTGTGTCAATGATGTTCACTTCAGGTGACTGAATCAGAGTTGTTAGAACTTCAGCACTAAGAAGAAAAATGAAAACGGGTCAAGGTTTCCCAGACAAGTTTTCTAGGTGCTTCTTCCCTCCACCCTTCCTGCCTATTTTAAAACCTTTGTGTGTACAGGGCTGCCAAGAGCTTCTCCAAACTGCATAATGCCTTCTTCGTATCGATTTTGCCAAAGTTTAAAGGCACGAAAACTGTCTCTCTGATGCTCTGAGTGATTCAGCCACCTAAAAAACTTTATCTACTGGATGTTAGCCTAGCCTGTGCTGGATGACCCCAGTAACGCTCAAAAAACTGGTATTTGTCTCAGTTTACAACTGACAGTGGACTGCAAAACTTGCAACCTCAAGGACTTTGAAGGGGAGAGACAACCCACGGCAGATACAGGCCCCCAGGCTTGGAGTCAGGAAGATCTGCACTCCAGTCCTACCTCTGACCTAGCTGGGTCACCATGAACAAAAAGTCTTAACCTCTCTAACCCTCACTTCCCTTATCTATAAGACAGGAAGGAATGCTATTTCCCTCCCACCCCATTCAGTTGTCCCAGAACATAATCCACCCCAGGTATAAATGAGGTATTTAAACTAACTCTTTAAAAAAACACACACACATCAATTTGCCTGATTACTTTTATTTTTCAAAATTCCAGTGCCCTCCTGATCCGATCAAGAGCGGGACAATTTGACTGAGAAAACAAGGCAGTCATGTATCAGGGGGCTTTAAATAACTAAATAGCAGAAACTCCAGGCCTTTGAGACTTAGAGACACATGTGGAGGAGACGTGTGTGTGTGTGTGTGTGTGTCTGTCTGTCTATATATATATATACACACACACACACATACACATATATATATATATATATATATATGATGTCCCAAAAGTCTTAGTGCAATTGTAAGCTATTAAAGCTTACAATGGAGATTAGAGAAGCATATTCCAAACAGATACAGAAACAAAATGGGGATAACAATGGCAACCATCTCACACTGGTGTTATGAAGCTCAAAACAAATCCATGTCAATCCCCCACCCCTGACCATGGGGCTCAGCTGCTGCCAAACCTACCACCTCTGTCTTTGCACCCAGGACTTTCTGATTTTTCTTGCAAACTCAAGAGGTTGGCTACACATGAAAAGAACATCCACAAAAACCATATTTAGTTACCTACTCAAGGAAGCAAACAGAAAAAGGAGCTGAGGGACGAAGCCACCAGCTCCCTTGGTTGAGTCCGTGTTCCATATGGGGAGTAGCACACACCATCCCCCAGAACCAACACAAAGAATACTTGCCACACAGCAGCATCATAACAGAGAAGACCATGCAAGAGTTAATCTTTTAATTGACCCAGTATCCCACCCCTACCTCACTACTTCAGAGGGAGGAGGGGAAAGGAACCACTAAAAGTTTTGCCACGGGGACGGCTAGGTGGTGCAGTGGATAGAGTGCCAGCCTTGGAGTCAGGAGGACCCGAGTTCACACTAGCTGTGTGACCCTGGGAAAGTCACTTAACCCCAATTGCCTCAAAAAATTTAAAAAAAAAAAAGTTTTGCCATACTAAAATTAAGTCTTTTCATGGGACTGGAAGTAGGCCCCAAAGCTCCCACAGGTTCCACCAGGACCAAGAATGGCAGCTCTAAGCCTGTTCCATGAAGGTAATGGCCTCCATTATGCCAGCAGAAGATATGGGGTAGATGTGGTGATTTATCCTCACACTAAAGAGAAAAGTAAAAATATCCTTTTAAAAAATATATATATTTTTAGAATATTCATTAACTTCTAAAGGGTTTTGAATGTTTACTAGATCCACAGAGGGATACAAAGAAATACAATGTGTTCCAAACTCCTATTACAATTTTAAGAATGAACAGATTAAATTGCATTAAGAATTTTTGGGATACCCTATATAAGATTCATTGAATTGTATAGAGCTAGACTTATATAGAGCTAGAAGAGATCTTGAGCTCATCCAATGCAATCTCCTGTTGTGATGCCTGGGGGAGAAAAAAATCCCGAGACACTGTTTCTGGTTAACAGATTGTTTTTTACTTGCAAAACAAGGAAAATACACAGAGACAGATATCTCTAACTACAGGTTCAATTTTTTAAAAATAGGGCTTCTTTTGTATAAAAAATCACAATAAAATCAAAGGAAATACTCTTTTTCTGATTGACTATACTAACAAGGTACATGAATACAGAGAGTACAGAAAAACAAACTCAGAAACATTGCTTTTAAAAGATACAGGTGATGTATGGTGCAAAAAAAAAA
>NW_020947122.1:4440488-4459234 GCF_900497805.2 Vombatus ursinus
AAAAAAAAATGAGGCCATTCACAGAGAATTCCTTCTTCTCCTGTCCTCATCCGACATCACCCAAATTCGTTCTGCAACTACCTCCTCCTTCCTTTCTCTCTTATATAACGAGGTGGCCCTTCTCCTTGCCAAAGCAAACCCATCCACATGCTCAAGTGATCCCATTCCATCCCATCCCCAACAGATTGCCCCCTCTACCATCCTCATTCTCTCACTTCTCTTCAATATCTACTTGTTTAATAGCTGCTTCCCTACTGTCTACATACATGCCCATATCTCTCCCCTCCCCACAAACCCCTCACTTGATTTATCCATCCCCTCTAGCTATTGGCCTATAGCCAATTCTCTCTTAACTCTCTATAGCCTGGCTTCAGACCTCATCATTCAACCAAAACTACTCTCCTAAGTCACTAAGTATCTCTTAATTGTCTAATCTAATGACCTTTTCTCAATCTTCATCGTTCTAGACCTCTGTCACAGTGAATATTGGCTTCCCTCTTCTCTTTGATACTCTCTTCTCTTTACATTATCCCAACACTCTCTCCTGGTTCTCCTCCTACTAATCTTACTGATCCTTCTCAATCCCCTTTGCTGGATCTTCATCCAACTCATTCATGCTAACCATGGATATCCCACAGGGCTCTATCCTAATCATTCTTCTCTTCTCTCTATTTAGGGATGGAGAAACCATGGCCTTGAGGTCACATGTGGCCTTCTAGGTCCTTGGGTGAGGCCTTTTGACTGAGTCCAGGATTTATAGAACAAATTCTCTTATAAGGGAGTTTGTCCTATGAAGTTTGGATTCAGTCAAAGGGCCGCACTTGAGGACCTAGAGAGCCACATGTGGCCTTGAGGCCACAGGTTCCCCACCCCTGCATACTATTTCACTTGGTGATTTCATCAACTCCCATGAATTCAATTTTCATCCTGTGTTGATGGTTCTCTAATCTACTTACTCAGCTCTAAACTTTCTGCTGACCTCCAATCTCACATCTCTAACTGCCTATTAAACATCTAGAACTGGAAGTTCTAGACTCATAGACATCTTAAACTCACCATGTCCAAAACTGAATTCATTAACTTGACACTCAAAGCCCTCCCCCTGTTCCTAACTTCTCTCTTATTGTGGAGGGTATCACCATCTTCCCAGTCACCCAGCTTTATAACCTAGGTGTCATCTTCATCTTCTCAATGCCATTCACCCCATCCCACCCCATCCCCATAGCCAATCTGTGGCCAAGGCCTGTCAACTTTATCTTCCCAAAAACTCTTGAATATATGCCCCCTTCTCTCCTCTGACACTGTCACTACCCTGGTGTAGGCCCTCATCACCTCATGCCTACTGGCCACACCCCCTAACACAAATCTCTCCCCACTCTACTCTGTCTTCCAATTAGCTTAGTCAAAATGATCTTTCTAAGGTTCAGGTCTGACCATGTCACTCCCCTACTCAATAAACTCATGGCTCCCTGTCACCTCTAGGATCAAATGTAAAATTGTCTGGCATTCAAAGCCCCTCATAGCTTCCTCTCACCTTTTCAGAATTCTTATACCTTACTTTCCCCAGTGTAGTCATTGGCATCCTTTCTGATCCTTGAACAAGACACTCCCTATCTCCTAACTCCAGGAATTTTTACTGGCTGTCCCCTATACCTGGAATGTTTTTCTTCCTCATCTCTGCCTCCTGGCTCCCCTGGCTTCCCTCAAGCCCCAGCTAAAATCCCACCTTCTACAATCCTCTTAATGTTAGGACCTTTCTTCTGTTGAGTATTTCCAAATTATTCAGTATGTAGCTTATTTGAACATACTTGTTTGCATTTTGTCTCCCCACTTTGACTGTAAATGCCTTGAGAGCAGGCACTATCTTATACCTTTCGTTGTATCCCTAGTGCTTAGAACCAGTCCTTGGCACATAGTAGGCATTTAATAAATGTTTACTGACAGACTGATACAATTGGTCCCCAAGGAAAAATAGTATTAGGACTATCCCACTCGCCTGGAATGCACTACCTCCCAATTTCTTTCCTCTGAGCACCTCCCTGTATTACTTTCTCTTGTACAGAAAAGTCAAGTGGTTTGGCAATGGACTGTTTACTTGCTGTTAAGGGATAAACAGAGCCTGCTGCCTACTTAGCTCTAATTGGTTTACCGTTCAATGACTTGCATTCTAATGGAAAAGTGCTAATGTCCAAGACAGCCAGCTGCCAGTTCAAATGAGGTCAGAATCTCCAGGCCCATAGCAATATTGGTTAGCATCCAGTTTTTCCTATTTGTTTCCTCAAAAAATGGAACAAACCTCTGTGTGATGAAGCAAAGTCCCATCAGCTGCCATTAGAGTTAATGCCACATCCAAATTAAATGTCCAGGACACAACTAATTATAATTACATCTTAATGTACCATCTTGTGTGCAGCTTTAACACAGCAACAGTTTACAAGCCAGACTGGCATCATGGGAGACAATTTGGGCAACTTCTCCAAGATCTCTTATAGAGAAACTACTCTCTGGCTCTATGCCAGACAGAATGTATTATCCTCAGGTTTGTTTTCCTCATTTGGTCTCCTTTTCCTGTGCCAGTGATGAAAAGCAGAGACTTAGAGACTCAGTGTGATTGTAACTCTTTGCCTTCTGTAGTTTGGACTCCCTCCAAATTAGGAGTCCCCAGCTCCTAATGGCCCAGCAGACGTGTGCAGTGACTCCCTCCCATGCCTCTCTCGTATGGGCAGATAATTAGTTTGCTGTGTGACCTTGGGCAAGTCACTTAATGCCTCTTGCCCCCAACTGCCTCATTTGTGAAATCAGCGATTTACACACTAGTCATCTCTGAGGTTCCTTTCAGTTCACATTTTCCATTCTTTCCACCTCTCTTCATTTCTCTCTCCTGGTTCCTTCTCCTTGCCTTAAATATTCTTATCCCAATCCTCCAAATCCAGAAGTCTGAGAAAGTCCCAGTTTTCTTAGTGAGGTGAGATGATCTTTCTCTACATAGCATTATGTGGAGTGTAAAGAGTATATTGAAAAATGCATTCTCCCCAAAGCTTATATATTGTCCAGCCAAATGAGAATGAATGCATATCTCATTTCGTGGTAGCTAACTGCTCAGCTGTTGAATGTTTTCAGATTTTTAGTTCACCCTATCCTTAATTTAAAAACCTCTTAGGCGCCACTTTTCAATATTCTAGCTTTTTCACTGAGTGCACATTTAATGCCTCCAGGTTAATCTTAATTTTGTAACATTTGCAAAGCATTATTGACATTCAAAGAGATGTATATTCAACTCCAACCTCAACCCCACTCATGGTCATTTCCAACAGGGAAGGGGAAAAAAACCTTCAAACCTCTGAGAAAGGTTAGACTCTTCCCTTTATTGACTATCTCCAATTTATCCTCTATCTATTTTGTCTGTACACAGTTGTTTACATGTTGTCTCATCAGACTGTGAACAAGACACTGTCTTTTGCCTCTCTTTGTATCCTCAGTGCTTAGCAAAGCAGAAGGCACTTAACAAATGTTTATTGACTGGCCGACTTACTGGCCAAAGGTTGATAGGCACACACCTTCCTTCTGCCACTTTCAACAACATCCATACCAAAATTAATTTGAAACCTTTAGATAAGAAGCAAACCTTAAATGGTTATAGAAATGCTACTTATTAGAACAATACTGATCTCATTCTCTGAGACAACCAATATTCTAAACATCTAAAATTTTGCTAATGTGGGTATTCTTACCACCAACTCTCTCTGTGACTTAGTGGATGGCCTCTGAGCATTGTTATGCCCCAAAACTTCATCAACCTGAACCCAACCTAGTGATATGCTACTCCAAACTTAGCTCTATGATATTAGTCCTCATGCAACAGATACATATCCGTTACCAAGCTGAGCTCAAACTCAGCCTCAGATACTCACTAGCTGTTTGACCCTGGGCAAGTCACTTAACCTCTGTCTGCCTCAGTTTCCTCAACTATAAAATGGAGATAATAAGGGCACCTACCTCACAGAGTTGTTGTGAAACTCAAATGAGATATTTGTAATGCACTTAGAACAGTGCCTGGCACATAGTAGGTGTTATATAAATGCTTATATCCTTCCCTTTCCTTGGTTCTTGACATGTCATCAAAAGGGAGATATCATTTTCCAGATCTTAGAAAGAAGAAACTATGCCTAGAAAATTGCAGAAAATCATATCTACCATCCATGTCACCTTCACTGCCCAACCAACCAGTTGTTCACATTTATTCAGTGGAATCCAATGAACATGTATTGGATACCTCCCATGGGCAAGAGAAGGCTTGCTCAAAATTGTTGTTTCCCAGAATGAGAAGTATAAATTGACTATCAAGATTTTGGCCTCACATGGACCTGGCCCAACATCAGATGCTGACCCAAAAAGTTCACTTTTTGTCTTGCATCTGAAATATGAAGGGTCTGGGCAATGACGCTTCACACAGCTCTCTAAGATTATCTTGGGGCAATTGATGGGAGCTCCCTTGATTTGACATGACTGAAACTTTAGAGACAGTCTTCCTTATTGCCTCCAGCTGAAGCTTCAGCTCATTTCTTTTCACTCAGCCTTGTTAGAAAATGGAATTAAAGAGAGATTTTTAAATACTCAGCTTCAGCTTACTACATCAAAAATTATTTCCCTTCTCTTAGGATACGCTGAAATTTACCATTAATTTCATATTACCAAGGTCATGCCCCAACTAATAAAAATAAAATTTCTTTCCTAAAAATATTCATATCTTTCATTTTTGAAAAAATAATAAATTTGTATATTCTCTATGGGGATGAAATGTATTTTTGGAAATATATTGTTCTTTGAACAGAACCCTCAGAACAAAGTTTCTGGCTTCCTTTGCCTGCTACTGCTCAATTTTCTTTTGCATCATTTTTTTTCTCCCTCTGCTGTCATCTGATTCAGAGAGCTCAAGCCTCAAGGCACCCTTCCATCCCCATGAACTCTGGAATATGTCTGTTACTGGCACAGATGAACTCTGATAATGTATGTGGATCATTCATACTATTCTTTGAAAAATATATTATTTTCACATCATTGACAAAATAGAAACACGTGATAGTTAATAATCCACTGTATCCTAGAGCCATGTAGCTCTCAACAAATGGTCCAGTCTAGTACCTGACTTCAGAGAAAGACATCTAAACTGGGCCCCCTCGTAACCTGGGCTCTGATAGACGAGCATTTGCCTTATCTTGCTTATGATCGAGCCTCCAAATCATGCCACAAAGGAATAAACCTACTCACTGCCTTTCTAGTTCCCCCCCACTTTGTGTGTTGCCTTTCTCTATTAGAAGGTAAGCCTCTAAAGGCAGGGACCGACTTGTTGGCCCGTATTTGTATTGCTAGAGGTTAGTTGAGGAAGGGAAAGGAAATAAGCATTTATTTATGCCTATTGCATGTCAGGCACTGCTTGGCACTTTACAAATATTATCTCATTTGATCCTCATGACAACCCTGTGAGGTAGATGTTTTTATTATCCCCATTTTGCAGTTGAGGGAACTGAGGCAAACAGAGGTTAAGTGACTTGCTTAGGGTCACACAGCTCATAGTGTATGAAGTTGGTTTGAACTTAGGTCTTCCTGACTCAGGGCTCAGTACTCTATTCACTGAGCCACCCAGCTGTCTGGTTGTTAAGTACAATTCTTGGCACACAGTAAACATTTGGTATATATTTTTTCATTTATTCATTCATTATTAGCAATGTCTACAACCTTCTGAGCTATTATGCTTGAATTAACCCAAGTAAGCTCAAGGGGTTAAAGTCTGGTACTAAAAAAGATCATTATACTTTGTGGGAGACCTAATTAAGCTTCAGTCTTTCCACGGCCCCATGATCTCTGCAATGTGGATGCTCCTTCCTCTGGTATGGATTTCAGCAGCACATCCACATCTTCTTATCCCCTGAGATTCTTGTCCTTGTTCTTATTCAGTCCTATCCAACTCTTTGTTACCCAAAGGACTACAGAAGGCCAGGCCCTTCTATCCTCCTCTATCCCTCCAAGTCTGTCCAAGCTCATATTCATTGCCTCCATGACACTATCTGTCCTCCACGACACAATCTCATCCTCTGCTGTCACCTTCTCCTTTTGCCTTCAATCTTTCCCAACATCAAAGTCTTTTCCAATGAGTCCTGTCTTCGCATCACATGGTCAAAATATTTAAGCTTCAGCTTCAGTATTTGTCCTTTTAATGAACAGTGAGAGTTAATTTAAGTATTTGATTTGATCTCCTTGCTGTACAAGGAACTCTCAGAAGTCTTCTCCAGCACCACAGTTGGAAAGTCTTGGTTTTGTCTCAGCTTTCTTTATAGTCCAACTCACAGCCATATGTTACTACTGGAAAAACCATAGTTTTGACTATACAGACCTTTGTCGGCAAGGTGATGCACATGCTTTTTAGTATGCTGTACAGATTTGCCATAGCTTTCCTCCCAAGGAAATTTCATGGCTGCAGTCTCCATCTGCAGTAATCTTTGAGCCCATGAATATAAAATCTGACTCTGCTCCCATTTCTTCTCCCTCCATTTGCCAGGAAGTGATGGGATCATTCTTGTCCATGTAGTTCCATTAATCCTACATAAGGGAGACACCTAGTGAACTAGAAGCCTTCTTCTGTTTCTTTTAGTATTCCGTGGGCATGAGTGAAGGATAAAGTAGGTAATAATGATGATAATGGATGATGATAATAGCTAACATTTATAGAGTTCTTACTACATTACTGGCTCTGCACTAAGCGCTTTACAGTTGTCATCTCATCTGACCTCACAACAACCCTAAGATGTAGGTGCTATTGTCATCCCCATTTTACAGATGAGGAAACTGAGGCAGACAGAAGTTAAATTCCTTGCCTAGGGTCACACAGCTCAGAAGTGTCTGAGACTGGATTTGAAGTCAGTCTTCCTGACCACCAGGTCCCGGGCTCTATCTGCTGCATGCCCTCGCTGCCACAGACTGCACCCTGACCTTGCCCTCAGACAGCTACCTTGAGCACTTGTGCCAAATCCATCACTGAGGAGTACCAGAAAAAACCCAACTGCAACATCAATACACTGGAGCAAAGAAAACCTGAATCTATGGGTGGGAAGGGACCCCAGAGGACATCCAGCCTTGCTTGCCCCTAACCAAGAATCCCTCTTGCTCTATTCCCAATAAGTTGCCATCCAACCTTTACCTGAAGACCTCTGCTGGGGGAGAAACAAACGTAGTCTGTTCCACTTTTGATGGTAAATTTTCCTTCACATTAAACCATAATCTCCCTCTTTATAACCTACCCATTACTCCTACGTTGGTCCTCTGGGGCCCTCTGGCTTTCCAAAAACCTTGCTTTATATAAACAATGTGCTGCTAAAGGTGGAGTGTAAGCTGAATCATAGTCTCCCAGGACTTATCATTTTCATAAATACTCTGTCTTTAGTTTCATTTGAGCAACATGAAGTAGTGGGTAGAGGACTGGACTTGGGATCAGGAGGACCAGGGTTCAAATCTCACCACACACACTTGCAAGCTGTATGACTCTGGATAAGTCACTTAATCTTTGCATTTCTTAATCTCTGTGTTTCCTGTTCTATAAAATGAGGGGTTAGACTCAATGGTCTTTAATATCCTTACAGCTCTAAATCTATGAGCCTTTCAGTTCTCTGCCTTCCCCCAAAGATCCCAAGTGCCATCATTAATGAGCTGTCGGTGTGAGTGACTATCTAAAGGAACCCTATTGGGAAGCCTTATATAAAGTGAATTCCTAATTCTTAATTGATCTCTTTTAAAATTTTAAAAGTTCAAATGACAAATCTTTTTATAAAAGGGAAACCTTTTGTAAAGTGAATTCTCAAATCCTAATTGATCTCTTTTAAAAATTCAAAAGTTCAGATAGTAGACCTTCTTATAAAAACGAAAACCTTTTAAAAGGGAATTCTTAAATCTTAATTGATCTCTTTTAAAAATTCAAAAGTTCAGATAGAAGACTTTTTTACAAAAGGACATATTTCCACTTGAGGGAAATGGAAATATTCTATATAATTATGCTATATAATATCAATCAACCAAGTGTTTAATGACTCTGGTTTCTACTTGATTTGCTATTTTGTGTGTACATGAAGGTCAGAACATGAAGCAAAGATACTACTGGTCATATGGGGGACTGGATGGGAACACGAGGATGGCTTTTTGCCAGCCCACTACTGGGAAAGTGACTAAAAGCATGTGCCCGCCAATGGTGGGGTTTTGGCATCTCTAAGTTATAGAGACCAATAAAGTTTCCTTAGGTTTGGATCTGTTTTGAGGAAACACAGGGTATTTAAAGCCTTATTAGTCATAGTAACCAAATTAGCATCTGAAGTTTTTAAATGATAGCTGGCCATATCTCTGGGACGTGGGAGTGAAATGGCTCTGGAAAGGAGAGGCACTTTAACTAGAGGGGTGGTTAGTAACAAAGGGGTAGAAATTGACAAAAATTAACTCCCTTGCTTTGCTTTGCCTCACTCAGAATAACCCACCAGTCATCATCTTTTACCAAAAATCCCTGTGGTGTCCAGATGATACTAAGATATGTGGGGAAGTACATAGCTCCCCAGAAGCTTGTCATAGGACCTCAGAGCTGGAAGAGACCTCAGAAGTCATCAAGCCCAATGAGGGAGGACTTCTCTTGAGACAGCAGTCTCATTTTTGTGCAGTTCTGATTATGACCATTTTCCTTACATCAAGCTGAAATTTGTCTCTGCCATTCCACTCCTTTGCTCCTAGGTCTGCCCTTTGGGGCCAAAGTCTGACATAAAGAAAAGAAAACTGGGCTTGGGGTCCAGCTGTCTTCAAGTATTTGAAGGGCCATCATAATAAAGAGAAAATAGAATTGATCTGTTGGTCCCCAGAGGGCAGAATGGGAAGAAAGCGTGGAAGTTGACAAAAGGCAGATTTATTCTTGATGTGGAGAAGGGTTTAAAGCAGGAGGTAAGGAAAAATGCCCCAACAGTTAGAGCTGCCCAACAGTGGAATTGGCTCCCTTGGGAAGCAGGGAGTTTCCACTTTAGTGGTTTCAGGTGGAGGTTGAACCTTTAATAGAGGTTTAGCCAGCCTGCTCCAGTCACCCACAGGAAGATACCACAGTACTCAAAATAAGTTCAGCAAGCATTAAAAGCTGTTTGAGGGCAAGGAAAGAATCACTTCTTGGTATACCCCATAGTGCCTAGAACAGTGCCTTGCACAGAGGAGACTCAAAGGTCCTAAAGAGACCTTAGAGACCATCTACTCTAATTCTTTTGTCTTCCTAAAGCACAGATTCTGACCATGTCACATCCTCACCCCATTCAGTAATTCCTTCCTATTACCTCCAGGATCAAATATAAAATCCTGTATCTAACTTTTAATGCCCTCCCTTTCCACCTTTTCAGTCTTCTTATACCTCATTCTCCTCTACATACTCTATGATCCAGTGACACTAGTCTCCTTGCTACTTGAACAAGACATTCCTTCTCCTTTTCAGGCATTTTCATTGGCCATCCTCAATGCCTAGAATTGTCTCCCTCCTCATCTCCTCTTCCTGGATTTCTTTAAGTCTCAAATAAAATCCTAACTTTTGCAAGAATCCTTTCCCAGGCTACCTTAGTGCTATACCTTCCTTCTGGGATTATCTCCAATTCATTCTGTATCTTGTTTGAACATAGTTGTTTTCACGTTGCATCTTCCATTAGATTGTGATCTCCTGAAGGGCTTGGTCAGTTTTTTCCTTTATTGGTATTCTCAGTAAATTATTTAACTTGAAAAGCCTACAAGCCAAGACTAAAGTGGAGGGAGGGTTGGGGTGTAATTTTTTTTGTTTGTAGACAATTGTATATTCAATACAGCTTCTGAAGTTGAGATGCAACAAAGTATAGATAGACTGCTGCTTGTGCAATTTTGGCCTAACAATTAACACCAAGAAAACATAGGCTTTCCACCAGGCAGGACCACACCATCCATATATCAAACCATCAGTTATGTCAAATGGAGAAATTTTGAATACTGTGGATAAGTTCACTTACATTGGCAGTACACTCTTCAGTAATGTATATATAGATGATGAGGTTGACACTTGTGTTGCCAGAACTAACTTACTGTTTGGGAGGCTCCAAAGGAAAGTCTGGGAAAAAAGAAGTATTAGACTGCTATCAAACTGAAGGTCTACAGAACTGTTGTGCTGACCTCATTGTTGTATGCCTGTGAAACCTAGACAGTATACCAGTGCCATGCCTGCAAACTGAATCACGTCCATTTGAGTTGTCTTAGAAAGATTATGAAGATCATCTGGCAAGATAAGATACCAGACACTGAGATCTTTTCTCAAGTTGAACTGCCAAGCATTCAAATTCTATTACAGAGAGCACAACTCAGATGGTCTGGCCACCTTGTTCCAATGCCAACTGTATGCTTGCCTAAAGGACTTTTACAGACAGCTCACACAAGGCAAACACTCACAGGGAGGTCAGAAGAAGTGATACAAGGGCATTTTTAGGGTCTCTCTGAAGAACTTTGGAATCAATTGTATAACATGGGAGACACTAACACAGGACAGCCCCCCATGGCATGCCTACATCAAAGAAGCGATATACTCTATGAACAAAGCAGAATTGCAGTAGCTCAAAAGAAGCACGAGATGTGAAATTTAAAAGCATCTCCACTCCAAATGTTCATGTGGATTATTTGTCCCTGACCTGTGGTAAAGCATTCTAGCTTTTATTGGCCTGATCAGCCATAGTCAGATACCTTGACCACAACATAGTGATGTCATTTTGATCCTCTTCAAGAACAAAGGACAACAACCAACCAATCAATTCTCAGAGCATAGCACGGTGCTTAGCACATAGTAGGGGCTTAATAAATATTTATTGATTTGACTTTTAAAGAAAAAGAAATTCAGACCTAGAGCATATGCCAACCAATTAATTAATCAATGAACAGGTACCTACTATGTGTCAAGTACTTTGCCATGTCTTAGGACACAAACACAAAAATGAAACAGTCCTTTCCCTAAAAGAGTTTATATGACATTGAGATAAACAATTATAAGTAGATATGAAAGACATATACATAGATACAAGGCAATCAGGGGTGAGGGTGCAGGAAGGCAGTGGCAGCTGATTAGATCAAGAAAGGCCTCATGTAGGAGGTAGCTCTTAGAAGAATTCTAAGAGGCAGAAATTTAGAGGTAGTACACATTCCATGCATGGAATTCATACCTTCGTTTTTGCGAAGGTATGAATATGGAATATAGGTACAGCAAGAAAACCAGTTTGTGTAAAGGCAGAGACACAAAGGATCACAGAATCACAAAGCTGAAAAATTGGATGAACATTCCTGAAGAGGAACTGTTTTTTTCTTCTTGGTCTTGGAGGGCAGAAAATGAACCAATAAATGGGATGTATAGGGAGGTAAGTTCCATATGAAGGCAAGCTTCCTAACAATCAGAATAGTCTGAAGATGAAATAGACTGTTTCAGGTAAGTTTGTTGTTGTTGAGTCATTTTTCAGTAGTGTCTGACTTTCCATGACCCCATTTGGGGTTTTCTTGGCAAAGATGCTGGAATGGTTTGCCATTTCCTTCTTCAGGTCGAAGAAACTGAGGAAAACTGGGTTAAGTGACTTGCCTATGGTCACACAGCTAGTAAGTATCTGAGGTCAGATTTGGACTCAGGAAGATGAGTTTTCTTAACTCCAGATCAGGTACTCTATCCACTGTTCCACCTAGCTGCCCCCTCAGGTAGGTTACCTGTTACCCAAGTGGTATGTTTAGTATTACTAAACCACTTGCTGACAAATACTTTGTAGAGACATTATAGAGGGTATTCATGGTTTTGGTTTAGGTAAGAGTTAGACTCTCATCAAAAGTTCCTTCCAGATCTAAAATTCTGTGTTTATATTAGTCTATAGTATCATGGAAATAATATCATTTGATTTGAGCTTTGAGGCGTGGGTAAAATTTCAACAGGCAGAGATGAGAGTAGGGCAAAAGATATTTGAAGCATTCAAAGCACATCATCATGTACAAATGCCGTCACATACCCATCAACTGGAGAATGACTAAACAAATTATGATACATGAATGTAATGGAATACTACTGTGCTGTAAGAAATTATGTATGTAAGAAATACAAAGAAGCATAGAAAGATCTATATGAATAGATGCAGGGTGAAGTAAGCAGAGACAAGGAGAGCAATATATACAGTAATTGGAAAGAACAACACATCAAAAAATCAAAAGTAAATGAAACAAAACTATGAAGATTAAATAGGACTCTAATGAAGAGATATGAGAACACATCCCCACCCTACCCCTTTGTGGAAGTGGAAGGTCCACAGGTATTACACATTTTCAGACTTTTTCAATGTATCAATCAGTTGTACTGATTTTTTTTTCTTTAAAAAAATACCATTTGTCATATGAGATATCTCTCAAGGAAGGGTAAGGAAAGGAGGAGAAATACATGGGATACTATGATGATGTAAGAAACAGAAAATACCTATAAAAATGTTTTTAAAAAAAGAATAAGGGGGTCAGGAAGAAGAGCTGCTTTATTAGATAAAATAATAATTTAAGTTTCATATCTGTTGGGTTTGAAATGTGATATGAAGCCCGTTTGCATATGAATTCCATTAGGGACAGTTTGCTCAGAATGTTTAAAGGAAATGTTCATTAAAGCACCTGGAAGCTGAACCCCACAAAATAAAGAAAAATGGCACTTGCTAAAGGTAGAAGTGCATGAGTTGTAACAGAAACTCTTCAATAACAAGTAAGCTAAAACTTATCAAGCACATGCATTACTAAGGGAAATTCCTAGATCAGTATAAACATACAGCTTGATCATACATGGCTCTAGAAAATAGAACTCTTGAGAAAAATCCTTTTTAAAATTTTTTAACTATTTTTTTTAATTTTTGACATTTAAAAAATTTTTAGTTCCAAGTTCTCTTCCTCCCTTCACCCCCTCCCCACCAAGCAACATGATATCAATTATACATGTGAAGTCATACAAAACATATATCCAAATTAGTCATGTTAAAAAAAAATCAAGAAAAATAAAGTGGAAAAAGGTATAGTTCAATATGTACTCAGAGTTCATCAGTTCTCTTTCTGGAGGTAGTTAGCATTTTTCATCACGATACCTTTGGAACTGTCTTGGATCATTGTATTGACTAGAGCAGCTAACTCTTTCACAATCCATTGTCATGACAATACTGCTAATGTTCTCCTGGTTCTTCTCACTTCACTTTGCAGCGGCTCATGTAAGTCTTCTCAGATGTTTCTGAAACCATCCAGCTCATCATTTCTTATAGCACAATAGTATTCCATCACAGTCATATACCACAATTTGTTCATCATTCCCCAATTGATGGGTATTCCCTCAATTTCCAATTCTTTGTCACCACAAAAAGGATTATAAATATGTTTGTACATATAGATCCTTTTCCTTTTTCTTTGTTCTCTTTGGGTCAAAGACCTAGTAGAGGTATTTCTAGGTCAAAGGGTATTTAGAGTTTTATAATTTTTTGGACATAATTACCCACAGTACATTAGTATATCTACTTTTCCACAACCCCTCTAGCATTTGTGTGAGGGAGAGTTGGGAGAAAGAGAATTTGAAACTGAAAATTAAATTGAATTTAAGAAAAAGAAATAATGAATATGATGAATTCAGAAAAACATAGAAAGATTTGTTTGAACTGATAGAGAACAATATAAACAGAACTTGGAAACCAGTTCACAAAATAACCACATTGATGTAAAGAATATAACTTTCAAAGATACTGCAATTCTAAACACAGAGAATAATTTTGACTCTAGAAGACTAATGGTAAAACATTCTTATGCCTTCTCAGTGGAGAAATGGTGGACCTAAACTACAAAATAAAGCAAACACTGTCAGATATACTAATGTTCTACTTTCTTTTGCTTAGCTGTACTTCTTTGCTATAGAGCAGGGTTTTTTTGAGGGAGAGAGAGGAGGGAAATTGGGAAGTGACAATAATATAAGAAAGAAATAAACATCAATACAATAGTTGTTTAAGAAGAAAAAGAAAAAGAAAAAGGATTGATAATAATGGAATAATAGTTGATACTTGTCCCAAGTGGGGCCTGCTTTGATTTCAGATCACTTGATTTCCCAATTTCGAGCAGAGAGAGGAAGGGAAAAAAGGAAAAGGAAAGAAAAAGACTTCCAAATATACTTACTACTCCTTCTTTCATAAAAGAACAGAACTAGAGAAAGAGAGAGAAGGAAAAAAAGAGAGCACTCTTACTTCTTTTCCCAACACAAAAGAGAAGATTGGTGCCAGGGAAGAGCCAAGAGGATACTTACTCCCCCTATTTGATCAGAAGAGTTAAAGTCAAGAGAAAGAACCCAGAAACATCATGTCTTAAAGTCCTACCTACTATAATTGTTTAAATCATGTGATAAGCCAAGTGTCATGTTTCTTCTGATTAGAATCCATGCCTTCTCCTCAGCATCTTTTTCAAAGTTGAGAGAATATCTCTTACCTCCAACATTCGGAGCTCTGCTGGAAATTTTTAATTGAGAGGATCCTGCCTCATTAATAAACTGAGAGCCATTTCCTCTATCTACGACCTGTTAAAGGCCAATCCTGTACCAGTTGAAGACAACTGAGCTAAAGGGAACATTCTATACTGTCTCTATTCATTTAAATAGCTAGAGACTAACTACTAATCGTAAGGGCAGCTAGATGGTACAATGGATAGAGCATCAGGCCTGGAGTCAGGAAGATCTGAGTTCAAATCTGACTTCAGACCCATACTAGCTGTGTGATCCTGGGCAAGTCATTTAACTCTGCTTGCCTCAGTTTCCTTAACTGTAAGCCTCAAATGGAGAAGGAAATGGCAAACCACTCCAACATCTTTGCCAAGAAAATACCAAATGGGGTCACAAAGAGTTAGACATGACTTAAAAGCAACTAAACAACAACAACAAACAATTAGCATACCTTTGATGAATAATCCACATTTCTTAGTCTATCCTTGATGATAGTCTCTATTGAGTTTTTTTGTTTGTTTGTTTGTTTTTGTTAGGCAATGGGGTTAAGTGACTTGCCCAGGGTCACAAAGCTAGTAAGTGTTATGTGTCTGAGGCCGGATTTGAACTCAGGTCCTCGTGGCCGGTGCTCTATCCACTGTGCCACCTAGCTGCCCCAGTCTATTGGTGTTCAATGGAGTTTAAATCAATTCAGTTCCCAAGCTATTGAAGCATGTTTTTAATCTTAATCTCTTCAATAAATTTCTTAATTTTTATTAGCATGCGGCACATTGCAAGCCCATGTCATAGTATTCTATCTCCATTTGGGAATATGCCAGAATAATTCTGCTTCTCAGTATGGCAATATATTTATCAGAAATCATCATTCCTCCAACATGGACAAGACTTCCAGATGCACTAGAATTAAAACAATCCCCAAAACATCTTTCGGAAGAGAATGTTTACAGCCTGCTGAAGATGCCCAGATGTTACAAGCTCGCCTGAACTTTTGACAACAGCTTTGGTAGAGCCTTGAATGAAAACGGAATTTCATCTTTTCCCAATCTTCAGTACTCCACTGTTTGTATTGTCTTTCCCATGGCAAACATTTTATCTTTTTAACAACTGTTAGCAGCTGTTTTATTTTGTTGCTGGTCTTTTCACTATTCCTCCAAATTCAAGAAGCCTGTGCCATAGGGGAATCAAGAACAGCCTCTCTAGCTGCCAAATCCTTCTGGAGATCTTTGCTTATTTTCTGAGGATTAATGAGCACTAGCTTGTGATTCTTGGCATTTGTTTGTATGTTTGTTTTCATTTTCAACCATACTTTCTTTTTCCCTCTATGCAACTCATCCTATTTCATTATAATGATACTTTAAATGGTATTGTTAACTGTGTTGACTAGGCTAAGAAAGTTTATAATGTGTGGAGGTGGCTTGTTGCAGTTGAATCTGCCCCCAGTCTAGCAAGGACTTCATAAACACAGGTTGCATGGTGCTGCCCAAAGACTTGCCATGATGGAGGGGAAGCGTGGGAGACAAATTTTAGCTAGGACATTCTGACACAAAGCCTTGGAGCAAGAGTTGGGGGCAGAACTATAGTAGAAATACCCAGAAGTTGGTAGCTAGGAATAGAGATCTTATGACTAACAAAAGCAAGCGGTAGTAATGTCTGAAATGGAAATCAAGGTCAGTAATTAGGTTTGTCAGGATTGGAGTTAAATAAATTTGAGGTGATGTTCAAAGAATGCCAGGTTAAAACCAGGAGTATAGAATCACCCCATAGGAACAAATGAGAAGCAGAGCTCAACATTTAGAGATGAAGAGCATCAGGGTGTTCAGCTAGACCTGGATGAGTACAATTTGTTGCCATTGAAATTCAATGGATGCATTCAAAGCCCCACTCACTACATGTAGCCTCTCCCTGGAATCCCATTCAACTGGTGATCTTCCACCACCATTGTAGACCCTCATTATCTTCCATAGCAACCAGGACTATGCCATGGCAGACAGAAACAGAGATAGAGAATTCCAGAGAAAAGTTGGTGCTAGGCCAATTAGTTTATATATTTAAATCAATATCAACTGAAATAATGAGGTATTATTTCACAGGATTGAATAGGGTGATTATAAAATGCATAAGAAAGAAATTAATAGATAAAATATCAAAAGGAATTATGAAAAAAGGAGTAAGGGAAACTTGTAATGTCAGGTGTCAATGCTATACAGTTATAATTATCAGAACTATATGGTACTATATTTATTTTTAAAGAAAGATCAATGGAACAGAATTGAACATCCAATGTTAGAGGCAAAGGTATACAATAGAAGAGGGTTCATAAATCCAAGATTACATATCCCTGGGAAAGGAATTCCTGATTCTATTATCTCTCATAGTGCCTGGAATGTAATAACAGCAGTGTTGTGCAGCTCAAATGAAATAATGTATGTAAAGCACTTTGCAAACCTTAAAGCGCTATATAAATGCCAGTTATTATTATCATTATTATTAGCCTGCAGTTACCAGTCTGGTGATGACTTCATTCCCTGAGCTTTCTATTGCCCTCCTGTTGAGCTCAAGCAAAGTTTATAGAACATTATAAGGGTGGTCCTAATACATGCTTAACAATCGAGGGAGTAGGGGGCTGAGGTGGTGCATGCATACACACTTTTAAGTTTGACCTGCATTATTGACATTTTCCCCATAATTTTCTTAAATCTAGACAATCAATAAAACAATAAATCAAGCTTGATTTCTGAAGTATAAATACTCACCCTGAAAATTTAACAATGAGCTCTCCCAAACTGGTTAAAGCTGGCTCCAACATATTCTTGCATAACAGATGCTTAACAAGGCTTATTGATTGATTAATTGACTCAGCAAAAAAAACTGTTGGGAAAATTGGATAGTAATTTGGTTAAAAAAACTAGTAGAGCTGTATTTCATACCTCATATAATAAATTCCAAATTAATCCATAATCTAAATATTTTTAAACAAAAAGACTACAAGAAAAAAAGATACATCTTTTACACTTGTAGAGAGAAAGAAGGTTCTTTTCTAGTCAACAAATAGAATAAATTTTAGGGACAAAAGAGATACATGGAATTATAGTAAAAGGTTTTTACATAACCAGAAATCCTTCCATAATCAAAAGGGAGGGGTATTGAGGGGGAGTGGGGAATCAGAATGTGAAAATCGATTTGCCATAAATGGATGGCATGTAATTTATGAGCTGCTACTGCTGTATGGCACAAACATCTTACGTATCATATGCATTTTTCTCATTATTCTTATTCTGGCTTGACAAAGAGACTAGCTAACATAAATTTCTTGCAATACCTTGATTGACATTGACATTCTTGAAGAATTATCATTAACTTAAATTACATTGCAGTCAATATTAACTAACATTCAGAGTACAAAATTAATTAAACCTATCTTATGAGCGCTGGAAATGTAAAGATTAATACTGAAAATTAATACTGAAAATATTTAACAATGGGGCTATGATTTATGAAGTCAATCAATAAACAAACAAGTATTAAATGCTTACTATGTACCAGGTACTGTGTTAAATTCTTCAGATATGAAGAAAAATCAAAATTAGTCCCTGCCCTCAAGGAGCTTACATTCAAACCAGGGAGACAACATTTATATAAATAGGTACATACAACATACATACAGATTAGAAACAAGGTTGCCTTAGAATGGAAGGCACCAACAGGTGAGAAGACCAGGAAACACCTTCTTCAGAAGGTATTGAAGCAAATCCTGAAGGATGCTAGGAATTCTAAGAGGCAAAGGCAAAAAGGGAGACATGGGAGACAGACAAAAGTACAGAAACAAGACAAGGAGAATTAAATGTGAGGAAGACCAAGTAACCTGGTGTGGCCAAACCATAAAGTGAATAGAAAGGAGTAAGAGGTGTAAGAAGACTAGAAAGGTAGGAAGGCTTCAAATTGTAAAAAGCATTTAATGCAAAACAAAGGTTTTTATTTCTAATCCTAGACATAATAAGGAGCCACTAGAGTTTATTGAGTTAGATTATATACAATGAATATAAAAAAGATTCATGTAGGAAATGCCACAGACATGAAAACACTGAGGGATCTATCTATTCATGAGGTATCTAGAGGAGAGAGTGGTATAGAAGACATGGAAAAAAATATCTCAGACCTTACTACTACTACTACTACTACTACTACTACTACTACTACTACTACTACTACT
>NW_020947122.1:4459244-4549257 GCF_900497805.2 Vombatus ursinus
CTACTACTACTACTACTACTACTACTACTACTACTACTACTACTACTTCTACTACTACTACTTGGAATTTATATTGTGCTTTCAAGATTAACAAAGCACTTTACAAATATTATCTTTTTTAATCCTCACGAATAATCCTGGGAGGTAGATGGTATTATTATTGCCATTTTTTAGATGAAGAAACTGAACAGAGGTCAAGTGATTTGTCCAGGGCCATGCAGCTAGGCATTTAATAAAACTTTATTCATTGACTGATATTCTTAACAAGGGCATTGGTAGGAAACAGGCAGCTTTTTGCAAATATTATTCTACAGGAGATCACATTTTTACCTTTGTAAAACTGACCGAAGGATGAAAAGAAGACAAGATGTCACTGTGATTATTTCTGTTTGGTAATATAAAAAAGAATTTAATTTGGTACAACAAAACACCAACTTAAAGTTTTTCTTCTGATAAGGTATATCTCATCTCCAGATCAAAATCACTTAAGACTCCTTGAAAGATGTAACAACAGAAATAATCTTTTCTAATGATCTCCACATCATGAATATCAGGTAATATAAGAGAGAGAGAGATTGAATGCACTAGGGAAAGATAATACAAATGGACAATGCACAGAACTGCACAGGAGGAAAGTGGCCTGGATTGCCTTTAGGAAAATGCAAAACTCTTTTAATGATCCCAAACTTCTTCTAGAAACAGAGGCTCATCTTTTCAATCTCAATATTCTGCTGGTGTTGTTATGTGGCTGTGTGCCTTAGAATATAGTTATCTCTAAAGAACTGAAAGTTAATTCATCTCTAAGGAAGATGGAGAAGTGTCTATTGGACAAATATATAACAAATAAGGAATGCTGAGGAACAGAAGTAAAGAATGACCTCATGATTGAAAAATAAGATGAATTAGTCATGGGGCAAAGGCTATTGGTAACAGGTGAACAACTCAAATGCCCTTTGGCATCCTCACAATAAAAGGGGAAATCAAGAAAATTAATTTCCAGAACACTGGGTAGACCCCCATAGTAAACTTTTGTGGGGACATCGACTTGGAGGCGTGAATAGGTTGCTATCTGTGTGATTGGAAGGAATATCCACCATAGTCAATATGAAAATATATTTTCATTAACTAACCGTGTTTGTAACAGGTTTTGTTTTTCTTGTGTTCTCAGTGAGTGGGGAGACCGGACAGATGAGAATTCAGATCTTAGCTGATTAAAATTTGGGAACTCTGATCAACGCAATGGCCAATCACAATTTCTGAAGACTCATGATGAAACAGGCTGCCTCCTTGTGACAGAGAGGTGATGAACTCAGAGTGCAAATTAAGACATATTATTTTTTCTCATTGGCCACTGAGAAATTCTGTTTTGATTGACTACACATGTTTGTGACAAGAATTTTGTTTGTCTTGTTTTCTCAATGGAAAATGGGGATGGGAAAGGGAAGTAGGAGGGAGAGAAGGTTGATCTTTATTTGGAAATGAAATAAAATTTAATTTAAAAAAAGGAAGGAATATCCACATGTATGAGTTGAAAGATCGATTTGAGGGGTGGAGCCAAGATAGTGGAGGGAAAGCAGTGACTTGATAGAGCTCCCCCCCAAACCCCTACAAATACCTACAAAAAATGGCTCTAAACAAATTCTAAAGCAGCAGAACCCACAAAAAATAACAGAGTAAAACAAATTTCCGACCCAAGACAACCTGGATGGCTGATGGTAAAGGTATATCGCGCCGGGCTGGGACAGGAGCTCAGTGTGGCAGGCGCGCAGGCCAGAGCAACCCTGGAGCAGGCCTCAGAGGACTGAATTGTGGGCAGCTGTGGCGGTGTCCAGACTTCTCAACCCATGAACGCCAAAGACAACTTAGAAGGTCAGTGGGAAAAGTCTGTTACTGTGGTGAGAGAAGAAGCTAGGTCTCAGCCGCCCCGAGAGCAGCGGCTGGCTTCTGAGCTTCCGGCCCACAGACTGAGGGAGGAATTGAGTGGCTGATCAGAGGGGGATTGCAAGGATCTCTTTGCCAGGGCTGAGGCAGGAATCTCTTGCTTTACCGGGGCTTGGATCTGCGTCACAGTTCTGAGGGGCAGTCCTGGGGCGAGGAGGAGCACTGGTGTGGTGGGGCTTGTTGTGGTGGTGGAGAGGAAACACCTTGCCCCTCATCATAACACCTTGGAAGAACTGACATTTTTCAGGCCCCTAGAAGTATCTCTGAAAACAGCTGTACAAACCCCTGAAGCTTGGGACAGTACATTCTCCACATTGGAAACAGACTCTTACCTTAACAAAGAGTCTAAAACTCAAATAATTGGTTGGGATCATGAGCAAGCAGCGCAAGAAGAGTCAGACTATATTATCTTACTTTGGTGACAAAGAAGATCAAAACATACAACCAGAAGAAGAAAACAAAGTCAAAGCTCCTACATCCAAAACTTCCAAGAAAAATATGAATCCGTCCCAGGCCTTGGAAGAGCTCAAAAGGGATTTTGAGAAGCAAGTAAGAGAAGTAGAGGAAAAACTGGGAAGAGAAATGAGAGTAATGCAAGAAAATCATGAAAAACAAGTCAACAGCTTGCTAAAGGAGACCCCAAAAAATACTAAAGAAAATAACACCTTAAGAGATAGCCTAACCCAAATGGCAAAAGAGGTCCAAAAAGCCAATGAGGAGAAGGATGCTCTAAAAAGCAAAATTGGACAAATGGAGAAGGAAGTCCAAAGGATTATTGAAGAAAATACTTCCTTAAAAGTTATCATACAGCAGTTGGAAACTAGTGACTTTATGAGAAATCAAGACACTGTAGAACAAATCCAAAAGAATGAAAAATTAGAAAACAATATGAAATATCTCATTGGAAAAACAACTCACCTGGAAAATAGATCCAGGAGAGAGAATTTAAAAATTATTGGACTATGTGAAAGCCATGATCAAAAAAAGAGCCTAGACATCATCTTTCAAGAAATTATCCAGGAAAACTGCCCTGATATTTTAGAACTAGAGGGCAAAACAGAAATTGAAAGAATCTACCAATCACC
The DNA here is from genome assembly GCF_900497805.2 of Vombatus ursinus. Lineage (NCBI taxonomy): Eukaryota > Metazoa > Chordata > Mammalia > Diprotodontia > Vombatidae > Vombatus > Vombatus ursinus. The sequence goes on from NW_020947122.1 coordinate 4,462,271, forward strand.
TCCTGAAAGAGATTCCCAAAGGAAAATTCCTAGGAATGTTGTAGCCAAATTCCAGAGTTCCCAGGTCAAGGAGAAAATATTACAAGCAGCCAGAAAGAAACAATTCCAGCATTGTGGAAACACAATCAGGATAACACAAGATTTAGCTGCTTCTACTCTAAGGGACCACAGAGCATGGAATATAATATTCCAGAGGGCAAAGGAGATAGGATTACAACCAAGAATCACCTACCCAGCAAAACTGAGTATAATCCTTCAGGGGAAAAAAAATGATCATTTGGTGAAATAGAGGACTTTCAAGCATTCTTGATGAAAAGACCAGAGCTGAATAGAAAATTTGACTTTCCAATACAAGACTCAAGTGGAAAATGAATATGTAAACAGGAAAGGGAAATCATAAGAGACTTATTAAGGTTGAACTGTTTACATTCCTGCATGGAAAGATGATATTTGTAACTCATGAGACCTTTGTCAGTATTAGGGTAGTTGGAGGAGAAAAAATTATATGTGTGTAGATATAGATAGATAGATAGATAGATAGATAGATAGATAGATAGATAGAGGGCACAGAGCGAGTTGAAGATGAAGGGGTCATATCTGGAGAATAAAATTAAGGGGTGAGAGAGGATTATACAAGGAGAAAGGGAAAGGTAGAACAGGGTAAATTATCTCACAAAAAAAAACAGAAAAGAAAAGGCTCTTACAGTGGAGGGGAACCGGGGGAAGGTGAGAGGAAATGAGTGAATCTTATTCTCATAGGATTTGACTTAAGGAGGGAATAACATACACGCTTAATTGGGTATGGAAATCTGTCTTACCCTACAGGAAAATAGGAGCGGAAGGGGACAAGAGAGTAGGGGGATGATAGAGAGGAGGGCAGATTGGGAAAGGGGGTAATCAGAAGCAAATACTTCTGAGGAGGGATGGGGTCAAAAGAAAGAATAGAATCAATGGGTGGGTGCGATAGGATTAAGGGAAATAGAGTTAGTTTTTCATAGCATGTCTACTATGGAAGTGTTTTGCATAACTGCACAAGTATAGCTTATATTGAGTAGCTTGCCTTTTCAATGAGGGTGGGTGGGAAGGGAGGAAGGGAGAAAATTTGGAACCCAAAGTTTAAAAAAACACATTAAAAAAATGTTTTCACATGCAACTGGGAAATAAGAAATACAGGAAATGGGGTACAGAAATCTATCCTGCCCTATAGGAAAATAGAAGGGGAAGGGGGGGAGAGATAGCAGGGAAGGCAGACTAGGGGAAGGGGTATTCAGAATGCATGCCATCTTGGGGTGGGGGGAGGGGTGAGATGGGGTGAAAATTTGGAACTCAAAATCTTGTGGAAGTAAATGTTGGAAACTAAAAATTTTTAAAAAATTAAAAAAACAAAAAAAAGAAAGATCAATTTGATTTGGAGTATTTAAGAAATGAGCAGGTAGGTGGTGAAGAAGTGGAGGCAACTGGGTAGAAACTAATGCTTTGGGGGGGGACCATGCTTCAGGCTCTGTCCTTGCACTCTCCTTAGTTAATTGGATCCAGTAGAATAGCTTGCCAAGGGAAGCCACATCCATAAGAGGGAAATAAAACAAACCCAGCAATTGGCTGAGTTGGGCCCAATGAGAAACACTAAGAAAACCTCCTGCCTTCATTTCTCTACACATGTTTTGCAAAGAACATCTGGCTTCAGGTTGATTCTCACAACTCATTATTCCTGTTCCAGGAGTAAATTTAGTTTTCCAGGAAGTCTCAGGCATTTAGGAATTATTTTGGTGAATTTAATTGCTCTAATATCGTATTTCCTGTTTTACTAATGGGAAGGAAAAGCTTGTGGTGGGTCCTGAGCTAATGCTGTATCCTCCATTAGAAGGAAGTAGAGAGATGAGTGAGCTATTTTAGGTAATTCTAGCTCAGTGCATGCTTTTTACCTGAAATTTCCAGATAATTGAGGCAAATGGAGATGATGATGTCTCAACCATTTTCTTAGTCACTCAGGCTGAAAAGTCTGTTTTTGCTTTTGACTCTCTCTCTCTCATATCCTTTACATACAATTATACCACTCCCATCACCAAGTTAGCTAAGCAGTTTCTCAACTATAACTCTGCAATCAATCATCTCGGACATTCCCTAATGCCTGAGCTGTTTTTTCAGACTCTCACCAGAGGTATTTTTGGGATACAATATTCAAACTATGTCCACACATGGTGAAATGTGTATATTGTACTTGTCTGAATAATTTGATCAAGGTAGGTGGCTAAACCAATTTTGGGGGGGGGGATGGGCAGTATCAATCAAAATTTTCCCTCTGCAAACTGGCTTTCTTCCTCAATAATTTTGTTGAATTGTTTTTCAGTCACTTCCAAGTCTTCATGACCCCTTTTGGAGTTTTCTTGGCAAAGATGGAGTCCTTTGCCATTTCCTTCTCCAGCTTATTTTACACATGAGAAACTGAGGCAAATAGGGTTAAGTGACTTGTCCAGGGTTACACAGCTAGTATGTGTCTAAGGCTGGATTTTAACTCTTCCTGACTCCAGACCCAGCACTCCATCCACTGCACCACTTCAGTTGAATTAGCTACATTAGAGTTACATAGCATCTATCACTGTCTGTCATGAAGATATGATGATGCCTTCCACAAAGCAATCTTCCTGACAGTCAAGAACTGACTTCTAGGGAGAAGAATCATCTAAAAGACTCTGAGGCTAAATCTGCCAAATATGTAAAGAGCTCAGATCCTGTCTCAGCTACATTCCATATCATAAAGTCATACATTTGTAGCTAGAATGGACCTTAGAAGTCAACTAGTCCAACCCCTTCATTTTACAGATGAAGAAACTGAGGCTCAAAGAATCTCTCCAAGGTAGCATAAGTAGAAATGGCAAAACCAGGACTTGAACCCAGGCCTTCCAGTGTCAAACTGAAGGATCTTTCCATTGCAGTGTTCTGCCTCTCTCTTTTGTCCTGGCCCCAGAGCATTACAGGTCCCAACCATGCGTCCAGAAAAACAAAAACATAATGAGCTCCCTCACTGCCATTCCCAGAGGTGTACCTAGGGACTAGGGACAACTAGGGACACCTCACACAAAACACTTGCCCTGGGAAAACCGAAGCCATCTCTAGTAAATTCCCTCTTCTCTGCTCAACATCTCAAAAATCCCCATCTATTTTCACCAATCCAATCCTTTGCTCCAGTCTCTGAGAAAGAAGTAGCTTACCTTTCTACTGGTGCCCTCTGTCATGTATGTCTCCTGTCTCCTCTAGGAAGTTACTCCATCATCTGTTCCTTCTTTCTCATCTTCAATCTCTGCTTCTTTATTGTCTTTTTCCATGCTTCCTACAAACACAGATTTTCCCCATCCTTAAAAATCTTCCCTTGACCCTACTATCCCCTCAAGCTACTGTCCTATATCTCTCTTCTCTTTCACAGATTAAAAAGCTTTCTGCACAGATTGCCTCCACTTACCTCCCAGTCACCTCTCAGTTTCTCATGATGTCTTCCACTTGACTGAAACTGCTCTCTCCAAGGTTACTGATGATCTCTTAACTGCTAAATCTAATGACCTTTTCTTCTCAGTCTTTATACTCCTTGGTCCACTATATCTCACTGGCCCCAGCCATGCTCACCCAGGCCAGTCATCTTCTTGGTATCTCTACTGCCCTTGACCCATCTGGACCCCTTTGCCTCCACAGTCCATGTCCTAAAGAGTTTAATCCACTCAGCTTTGAAGCCTGGTTCTGATCCACATGCTTCTCACTTTTCTGTTTAGGCAGCCCCAGCCATTCCTTTCTATCTCAGCCACTTTCTTGACATCCACCCAGACACCAGGCATGTTCCACCCTAATTTCCTCCCACCTCTTCATCTGAGAACTATAATAAAATCAAGGCTGCCACTGCTGTGGAAAGAGTATGTCAATTACTTCCCTCATGTCCTCACTCACTATCTCTATGCCTTTTCAGACCAAAAGTCCCATTAGAGCCTTCTTGATGGATGCACTGAAATGGAATTCCAATTGATAATAAAGTTTGGCTGTTGCATTCTTCAACAAGCTGTTGCAGAAAGGGCAACATTTTTGATTTTTCTTGGAATGTATTTTTTAGGGAGTGATAGTAAGCAATTAAATGTATTTTAACTTCAGGATATCAGTTATTGAATGGTATTGAAAACACTTTCTGAAAATGAAGCTATGGGTATTTGTGGGTAGTAGGAATGAGGTGGAATGAAATGGAAACCGTTTTCCTCGAATATCCAAAAAAATAGTGTTGCAAATAGCCTGGAGGAAGGGTAGGGTAGATTCACTCTTCATTGTCCATGGTCCCATAACTAGGAATTTTTGCTCCAGAGGCAAAACCATAAACTACACTTGGGGCTAGGGTGAAAAGAGTCTATGTTGGGGAGGGGAGAATAGGGAGCATGATTAAGAGTGTGAAGCACGGCAGAGCATGAGAAGGAAGGATTACTCCAAGCTGACGTCTTTTCATTCAATTCTGGAAACATTTATTAAGCACCTACTACGTGCCTAGCACTGTGCTAAGTGCTGGGGATACAAAAAGAGACAAAAGATAGTTCCTACTCTTAAGGAGCTTACAATCCAATAATTGTAATAATTACAACCTAATAGTTTTCTATTTTAAGAGATTACTTTTTCGTTATTTCTCCCTCGCTGAAAGACGGCAAATGCTGACAGCAACGTTGAAGTTCCACATTCTCTAACTCCAGCGCTGTAGGGCCAACCTCACATTGCCCCACCTAGTTGCAGCTGTGCTCATCAGCCCCAATGAGTGTAATCATCTCTACACAGCAGACCGCCAAATCTAACATCCAGCCTCATCTCTCACATGAATTCCAATCCCACATCACTGGAACTGTTCTCATTTGTTTCCCTTGTACTACCCTTTCAATAGATGATAACTGAGGCTACTTATCTCCCTCACTCTAACCAAGGGGCATCATGGCACAATGGAAATGTCTCAGGATTTGGAGTCAGAGGCCCTGGGTTCAAATCCTGGTTCTGCCTGTGTGACCTTAGGCAAATCACACTTTCCCTTTCTGGGCCTCAATTACTGCATCTGTAAAAGGAGGAGTTTGGACTTGAAAATATCTAAAGTCCCTTCCAGCTGTCTGTCTATGAGCCTATGATCCCATTAAGAGATGGTAGAAAAATGGTGCTGGGGAATTTCAATAAAAACATTCAATTATGTGCAGATGGACACTGATGGAGGCAGCCTAGTATAGAGGGCAGAGTGTTGCACTAGCAGTTAGAAAATATGGAGTTTGAATCTCAGATTAAATACTTATTAGGTATGTGACCTTGAGCAGGAGACTTTACCTTTTTAGGCCTCAGTTTCCTCATTTATAAAATTAGGAGGTTGGAATTAATGACCTTCAATGTCCATTCCAGGCCTTAATCTGTGATCCATGTTCCTAGGTTGCTCAGTGGTTAGAGCACTGAGGCTGGAGACAAGAAAACTTGAGTTCAGATCTGACCTCAGACACTTATTAGCTGGGTGACCCTGAGCAAGTTGCTTAACCTCTGTCTTCTGCCTCAGTTTTCTCAGCTATATAATGGAGGTAATAATAGCGTCTACTTCTAAGGGTTGTTGTGAGGCTCAATGAGACTATAAGGGTCGTTGTGAGGCTCAATGAGACTATGTGACTTGCAGGGCTTGCTCACAATGTATGGGGAAATTAGGGCATTTTTGTCTAGCTTCTAGACCTGTGAACAAGTGCTGATGTAGGTGGGAAAGACCTGGGAACTGGGGGAAATATGGTATCACAATGTGTTGATTTATATTGTTTATCTGTGTTTATTTGTTATAAAGGAGGAATCTATGGGAGACTGAGAGTCATTTGGAGGTGACATGACATTATTTTAAAAATGCATTGATAAAACAGTTTTTTAATTAATTTATTTTAGTTTAGTTTTCAACATTCACTTTTAACAGATTTTGAGTTCCAAATTTTTTTCTCCCTCCGCCCTCCCCCACATGGCATGCAATCTGATATAGACTATACATGTACAATCATATTAAACATATTTCCACATTAGTCATTTGTGAAAGAAGAATCAGAACAAAAGGGAACATCATAAGAAAGAAGACAGAGAGAGAAAGGGGGAGAGAACAGAATGCTTTGATCTGCATTCAGTCTCTGTAGTTCTTTCTCTGGATGTGGATAGCATTTTCCATTGTGAGTCTTTTGGAATTGTCTTAGATCATTGTATTGCTGAGAAGACCTAAGTCTATCGAAGAAGATCATCACACAGTGTTGTGCACAATGTTACTATGTACAACATTCTCCTCTACTCACTTCATTTTGCATCAGTTCATATTAGCCTCTCCAGGTTTTCTGAAGTCCTCCTGCTCATCAATTTTATGGAACAATAGTGTTCCATTACATTGATATGCTACAACTTGTTCAGCCATTCCCCAATTGATGGGCATCCCCTCAGTTTCTAATTCTTTGCCACCACAAAAAGAGCTGCTATAAATAATTTTGTACATTCGGGTCCTTTCCCCATTTTTATGAACTCTTTGGGATACAGACCTAGTAGTGGTATTGCTGGTTCAAAGGGTATACACAGTTTAGCTGCCCTTTGGGCATAGTTCCAAATTGCTACCCAAAATGGTTGGATCAGTTCACAACTTCACCAACAATGCATTAGTGTTCCAATTTTCCCACATCTCCAACATTTATCATTTTTTTCTTCTGTCATATTAGCCAATCTGATAGGTGAAGATGGTACTTCAGAGTCGTTTTAATTTGTATTTCTCTAATCAATAGTGATTTAGAGCATTTTTTCATATGACTATAGATGACTTTAATTTCTTCATCTGAAAACTGCCTGTTCATATCCTTTGACCATTTATCAACCAGGGAATGGCTTGTATGCTTGTAAGTTTGACTCAGTCCTCTATATATTTTAGAAATGAGGCCTTTATCAGAAACACTGGCAATAAAAATTGCTTCCCAGCTTTCTGCTTTCCTTTCTAATCTTGTTTGCATTGACTTTGTTTGTGCAAAAACTTTTTAATTTAATGTAATCAAAATTATGCATTTTGCTTTTCATAATGTTCTCTATCTCTTGTTTGGTCATAGAGCTGACAGGTAAACTATTCCTTGCTCTTCTAATTTGCTTATGGTATCATCCTTTATATATAAACATGTACCCATTTTGACCTTATCTTGGTATACAGTGTAGGATGCTGGTCTATGCCTAGTTTCTGCCATACTATTTTTCAGTTTTCCCAGCAGTTTTTCTCAAATAGTGAGTTCTTATCATGGAAGCTGGAATCTTTGGGTTTATCAAACAGTAGATTACTTTAGTTGTTGACTGCTGTGTCTTGTGTGTCTAACCTATTCCACTGATCCATCGCTCCATTTCTTAGCCCGTATCAAATAGTCTCAATGATTTCTGCTTTATAATACAGTTTTAGGTCTGGTATGGCTAGGGCACCTTCCTTTGCATTTTTTAAATTAATTCACTTGATATTCTTGACCTTCTGTTCTTCCAGATAAATTTTTTTATTATTTTTTTCTAGCTCTATAAAATAATTGCTTCATAGTTTGATTAGTATGGCACTGAATAAGTAAATTAATTTAGGTAGAATTGTCATTTTTATTATATTAGCTTGACCCACCCATGAGCAATTGATATTTTTCCAATTATTTAGATCTGACTTTATTTGTGTGAAGTGTTTTGTAATTATGTTCATATAGCTCCTGGGTTTGTCTTTGCAGATAGACTTCTGGATATTTATATTGTCTACAGTGATTTTAAATGGAATTTCACTTTCTATCTCTTGCTGCTGGGCTTAAAACATTTTTTAAAGGAGAAAAGTCCATATCAGCAGAGTGGCAATAAAGGAGGCCTGCTCAGAAATAGGCGAGGTGGGCTGTCTCCTAGATTGCTGAGTAAAATTTTTTGTGAGCCCAGAGACAAGTAGAGCCCTTAGCACAAAGTAGAGTCTTGGAAATCAAGATGCCCTGAGTCTGGCCTGGCATTTAAGCTATAATATCACAATGATAGGTGAACTCTGAAACTCTCCCCTCTGCTGAACTGGGACTTGGTAGAGAGGATTTTCCTGTGGAAAGAGGTGAAATAATCAGATTGATTCTGTCTTTTTCATTGATCTTATTTATAGTTAATTGATCATGTCATGTCACTGCCTAAGTCAGGGTTCTCTGTTTCTGAACTTAGTTCAGAAATTCAGCTGGCCTATGATGAGTTAAGTTTAGAAATCCAGTTCTCCTCTTAATTACTGTTCTATTCTTATGTCAAGGAAATCTTTTATCCTTGAGGGAGGCAGGTGAACACTAGGGAGTCTGGTCTAGTATCTTGACACCACCAACCTATCCTTCAAGAGTATCTGATTTGTTATCCAAAGAAGTCTGGTTTGCTATCTCCATCCTTGCAGATGCAGCTGGACTCAAACAGTGAACGTTTCTTAGTCACAAGAGGGAAGGAAAGGGTTGTTACTAGCCTTCATTCCTAATTTCCATTCAATCATAATTTCTTTCATCTATGATACTAGCCTTCCAATTTTCTATACTCCTCAAAACTAAAAGAGAGCTGTCCCCTTCATTGCTCTATTTTGCACTTAAAGGTTCTTCTAACCTGGCCCACTCCTCCCTTTCCATTCTTGCACTTTACTTTCTTCCACACACTCTGCCATCAGCTATACTCGTTTATTCCAGCTGCTCAAACTCTATTTCCCATCTCCATGCCTTTGCTCTAGCTATCACCCATGCCTAGAAAACTCTGCCACTTTGCCTCTACCTCTTGGTTTCCTTCAAGATTCAGCTGAAGGCCCATTTTCTTTCCTGGTTTCCATAACTTCTGATGCCTTCCCTTTCTGGTTGCCTTTGATTTGCATAGTGGATCTTGCATGTACCTAGTTATCTGGATATGGTTTTCTTCCATTAAAGTATGCCCTTCTTGAAGGCAAAAGTAGTTTTTTGGTTGGTTTAGTGTGGTGTAATTTTTGCCTTTCTTTGTATTCTATGTCCTTTGCACAGTGCCTGGCACATAGTAGCACTTTACAAATGCTTGTTGACTGACTGATTGAAGGAACTATAAATGTTTATGCTGGAGAAGAGACAATATGGTGAAATTCATTATAGCTGTCTTCAAGTATTTGGAGGATTGGCATAGGAGAAAGAGATTAAATTTGTTCTGTTTAACCCCAGAACATAGAGCCAAGAGCAATGATTAGAAGTTGAAAAGAGTGGGGGCAGCTAGGTGGCCCAGTGGACAGAACACCAGCCCTGAAGTCAGGAGTACCTGAGTTCAAATCTGGCCTCAAACCAAATACTTGACACTCACTAGGTGTGTGACCCTGGGCAAGTCTCTTAACCCCAATTGCTTAAATAAATAAATAAAAATTTAAAAAATAGAAGCTGAAAAGAGGCAGATTTAGGCTTAATATAAAGAAGAGCTTTCTGACAATTAGTGTTCTCCTAAAGTGGAATGGATTGCCTTGGGAAGTAGCAGGTTCCCCTTCATTGGAGGTCTTTGAGTGAAGGCTAGGTGACTACTTACTCAGTATGTTGTAGTTCATTTGTCAAGAAAGGATTGGACAAGATGAGCTCTGAGGTCCCTTCCAGGGAGTGGACTCTGCAAAAGTGAAAAATCTCAAACACGATCCATCAAACAGGGATTTTTTCCCAGGCAGTAGGCAAAGTTGTCTTCAGCATCCTCTCACCTGCCTTTTCAGTACCTCTTCCTGTGTGCTTTGCCCAAGGTAATACGTGGCAGCTTGAAATCATGAAGGTGGCCGGTGGTCACATGTCTCCTCTAACCACCATTCACCACTCCATCTCCCCAAGACTGTTCTCCGAGGGCATGGCATTGTTCTCTGGAACCAATCCCTTACTCCTTTCATAACTCTTAGCAAAACTTATCTTTTCAGTGTGCCATTCTTAATGGCCCTAGTGTTATCTGGCTATACTTTTTGAAAAGCAAGTCCAAAAAACTCAACAATGATGCCTTACTTTGCTACTTCTCTAGATTAACATTTCCTCTAGAGACCTAGCACTTTAACTTGAAGAAATTGATCTGTAATAGTAGATTTTCCGGTACTTATGGAAGACCTATTGTGGGATTAATGTAAAGGCAGGATTTGGAGGTAATGATAGGAGGATAGAGGGAAAGAATGGCAGCAAAGTCTTCTCAGGGTCCTTCAAATTATACCATGGGTCTAGAAGGGTGGAGCCAAGATGGTGGAGGGAAAGCAGTGACTTGCTGGAACTCTCCCCCAATCCTCTCCAAATACCTATAAAAATTGACTCTAAACAAATTCTAAAGCAGCAGAACCCACAAAAAGACAGAGTGAAACAAATTTCCAGCCAAAGACAGCCTGGATGATTGATTGGAAAGGTATATCGCACCAGGCAGGGAGAGGAGCACAGTTTGGTGTGGGCGCACAGGCCGCAGTGACCCTGCAGCAGGCCTCAGAGGGCTGAATTGTGGGCAGCTGTGGCGGTGTCCAGACTTCTCAACCCATGAACGCCAAAGACAACTTAGAAGGTCAGTGGGAAAAGTCTGTGACTGCGGTGAGAGAAGAAGCTAGGTCTCAGCCACCCCTGGGGCTGCAGCTGTTTCCTGAGCTTCCAGCCCACAGACTGAGGGACAATCAAGTGGCTGATCAGAGGGGGATTGCAGGGTTCTCTTTGCCAGGGCTGAGGCAGGAATCTCTTGCTTTGCCCATGCTTGGCTCTGGGTCAGAGTTCTGAGGGGCAGTCCTGGGGCAAGGAGGAGTGCTGGTGGGGTGAAGCTTGTTGTGGCTGTGGAAAGGAAACACCTAACCCCTTATCATAGCACCTTGGAAGAACTGAAAATTTACAGGTCCCTAGAAGTACCTCTGAAAACAGCTGTACAAACCCCTGAAGCTTGGGACAGTACATTCTCCACATTGGAAACAGACTTTTACCTTAACAAAGAGTTTAAAACTCAAATAATTGGTTGGGATCATGAGCAAGCAGCGCAAAAAGAGTCAGACTATATTATCTTACTTTGGTGACAAAGAAGATCAAAACATACAACCAGAAGAAGAAAACAAAGTCAAAGCTCCTACATCCAAAACTTCCAAGAAAAATATGAATCCGTCCCAGGCCTTGGAAGAGCTCAAAAGGGATTTTGAGAAGCAAGTAAGAGAAGTAGAAGAAAAACTGGGAAGAGAAATGAGAGTGATGCAAGAAAATCATGAAAAACAAGTCAACAGCTTGCTAAAGGAGACCCCAAAAAATACTAAAGAAAATAACACCTTAAGAGATAGCCTAACCCAAATGGCAAAAGAGGTCCAAAAAGCCAATGAGGAGAAGGATGCTCTAAAAAGCAAAATTGGACAAATGGAGAAGGAAGTCCAAAAGATTACTGAAGAAAATACTTCCTTAAAAATTAGAATACAGCAATTGGAAACTAGTGACTTTATGAGAAATCAAGACACTGTAAAACAAGTCCAAAAGAATGAAAAATTAGAAAACAATATGAAATATCTCATTGGAAAAACAACTCACCTGGAAAATAGATCCAGGAGAGAGAATTTAAAAATTATTGGACTATCTGAGAGTCATGATCAAAAAAAAGAGCCTAGACATCATCTTTCAAGAAATTATCCAGGAAAACTGCCCTGATATTTTAGAACTAGAGGACAAAATAGAAATTGAAAGAATCCACCAATCACCTGCTAAAAGAGATCCCCAAAGGAAAACTCCTAGGAATATTGTAGCCAAATTCCAGAGTTCCCAGGCCAAGGAGAAAATATTACAAGCAGCCAGAAAGAAACAATTCCAGCATTGTGGAAACACAATCAGGATAACACAAGATTTAGCTGCTTCTACATTAAGGGACCACAGGGCATGGAATATAATATCCAGAGGGCAAAGGAGATAGGATTACAACCAAGAATCACCTACCCAACAAAACTGAGTATAATCCTTCAGGGAAAAAAATGATCATTTGGTGAAATAGAGGACTTTCAAGCATTCTTGATGAAAAGACCAGAGCTGAATAGAAAATTTGATTTTCAAATACAAGACTCAAGTGGAACATGAAGAGGTAAACAGGAAAGAGAAAATCATAAGAGACTTATTATGGTTGAACTGTTTACATTCCTGCATGGAAAGATGATATTTGTAACTCATGAAACCTTTGTCAGTATTAGGGTAGTTGGAGGGGACAAAATTATATGTATGTATATATAGATAGATAGATAGATAAATAGATAGATAGATAGATAGACAGATAGAGAGATAGTTAGATGGATAGATTGATAGAGGGTATGGAGTGAATTGAAAATGAAGGGGTCATATCTGTAGAATAAAATTAAGGGGCAAGAGAGGATTATACTAGGAGAAGGAGAAAAGGAGAGGTAGAACGGGGTAAATTATCTCACAAAAAAAAACACAGAAAAGAAAAGGCTCTTACAGTGGAGGGGAAATGGTGGAAGATGAGAGGGAATGAGTAAATCTTGTTTTCATAGGATTTGACTTAAGGAGGGAATAACATACACGCTTAATTGGGTATGGAAATCTGTCTTACCCTACAGGAAAATGGGGGGCGAGGAAAGGGACAAGAGAGTAGGGGGATGATAGAGAGGAGGGCAGAATGGGAAAGGGGGTAATCAAAAGCAAGTACTTATGAGGAGGGACAGGGTCAAAAGAAAGAATAGAATAAAAGGGGGTGGGATAGGATTAAGGGAAATAGAGTTAGTTTTTCACAGCATGTCTACTATGGAAGTGTTTTGCATAACTGCATATATATAACCTATATTTAGTTGCTTGCCTTATCAATGAGGGTGGGTGGGGAAGGAGGAAGGGAGAAAATTTGGAACCCAAAGTTTTGAAAAACACATGTTTAAAAAAATGTTTTCACATGCAACTGGGAAATAAGAAATACAGGAAAAGAGGTACAGAAATCCATCCTGCCCTACAGGAAAAGTGAAGGGGAAAGGGATAAGAGAAGGGAGGGGGAGAGATAGAAGGGAAGGCAGACTAGGGGAAAGGGCATTCAGAATGCATGCCATCTTGGGGTGGGGGAGCAGCAAGATGAGGTGAAAATTTGGAACTCAAAATCTTGTGGAAGTAAATGTTGAAAACAAAAAAATAAATAAAAATTACCATTAAAAAAAAAAACAAATTATACCACAGGACTAGCAGTCACCTTCTTTGCCTAGGGGTAAGGCCAGCCCTGCTGTTGCAAAGAGATGGGAAAAAATAATAAATGAAATAACCAATGCTTGTATTTTTCACATATCTTTCCATGTCTCATTCCAAAACTCCCTGTGGGCTGGGCTTTCGCCTATCACATCAATCAATCCTTTTGTGAAATTACTCAGAACCAATTTGCTGAACCAATTTGTCTTCAGTGGAAGTTAAGAAATGCAAGAACCAATCTGAGCAGAAATAAAAGGAAAACAGAATAATGTTCAAATACCCACAACGTGTTGCTGATTACACAAGGTAGCAATTATTGCTGAAAGACAGGTGCTACTTCTTCCTAAATCTCAGTAAGAGGAAATTTCATATTTGAAACCCAAAGTACATATTTCAGATTCAGAAGTCTAAAGGGGAAGAGAAACACATGATCATGGGATTTAAAGGTGAAGGGGACTTTAAAGCTCATCTAATCCAACCCATTCTATTTTTACAGAAAAGGAAACTGAGACCCAAAGACTTGCCCAGGATCTCATGAGTAGTAAGTGGCAAAGCTAGGATTTGATCCAAAGTCTTCTGACTCCAAATGAGCTCTAGCTCCTTTCTGGGCCTCAAGGTTTGTTGTTGTTGTTGATGATGATGATGATGTTTTAAGAATCAGAATAGCAGTGGCAAAAAACTGGAAATTGAGGGGATGTCCATCAGTTGGAGAATGGCTAAACAACTTATGGTATATGATTGTGATGGAATAGTACTGTGCTGTAAGATATAATGAGCTGGTTGATTTTAGAAAAACATATAAGAACTTGCATGAAATAATGAAAAGTGAAATGAGCAGAAGCAAGAGAACATCGTATACAGTAACAGCAATATTATTCAAAGAACAACTATGAACAGGGGGCAGCTAGGTGGCTCAGTGGATAGAGCACTGGCCCTGGAGTCAGGAGGACCTGAGTTCAAATCCAGCCTCAGACACATAACACTCACTAGCTGTGTGACTCTGGGCAAGTCATTTAATCCCAATTGCCTCACCAAAAATAAAAAATAAACAATAAAATAAAGAGCAACTAAGAACAACCAAGTTATTCTGATTATTATAAATACTCAAATCAACTACAAAGGACCTAGGAAGGAAGATGCTATCTACCTCCAGAGAAAGAATTGATAAATAGAAGTATGTATAATATGGTTTTACATATATTTCTAAATCTGTGTCAAATGATGGCCTTCTTTAGTGTTGAGTAGGGGGAGATGGTTCAGAACTTAAAATGTAACAAAAAAAATTAATTTAATTAAATTTTTTTAAAATAAAATTAAATTTTTTAAAAAATTTTAACAGAATTAAAGAAAGTGAGAATTGGAAGTTACCTCAGTAACCATCTAATCCAATCCATACCCAGAAGGAATTGCCACTACAACACACCAAACATGTGGTTGTCTAGCCTCTGCATAAAGATTTCCAGGGAGGGAGATCCCACCATCCTTCAAAACATCTCAATTCATTTTGAGCAGTGCTAATTGTTAGGCAGGTGTGTCATGGGATATTCGGGGAGGAATAGCATCTCTGGTGTGAGGGCTTGTAAAGCCCTTTTCAGGACTGCTCATCCACCTTCTGTGTCAACTGATCACCCACCTCTCACCTGTGGCTCCACAAAACTGTAACATGCCCAGTGGCCACACCCCTGAAACACCCTGAGCAGACAGGATAAACCAGATTGAGGGTAACCAATGGTCCTCAAAACCAGGCAATGAGTTAAGGGGATATCTACCCCAAGCACGTAAAGACTTCTCCGGGCAGAATGGACAGATGAGAATAATTTGTTCCAATGGCCATTAAGGCATCTGAAATAGGTGCTGTGGAGTACTTAGTGCTTGGTCTGATATCAAAGTCGCCAAGGTCATCCTGACTTTTGTCCTGCCACTGGACTTTGATAACTCTGCAAGAGAGAGTGAGGCTAACAACTTTCTGCAACTCTGCCTCACTTAAATCCAATTCACAGGTAAGTCGACAAAACTCTGTGATGTCATTGGTCCTCTCCAAAAACGAAGGACAAACAATATTTGTTAGGCCTGTTTTTACTGATATCTACTCTAAATCTTCCTTTTTTGTAATTTCCATCTCTTGTGCTTCAGTTTCTGCCCTTTGGGGCCAAACAGAACAACCCTTTAAATACTTGAAGATAGCTATCATTTCCAGCACCCCCACACACATACACACAAGTCTTCTCTTCTCCAGGTAAAAAAATCACTAGTTCCTTCAACCAATCCCCATATAACATGGAGTCGAAGCCCTTCCTTCGCCATCCCGCTTGCCTTCTTCTGGATAATCTCCAATTTATCATCCCTTCTTAAAAGGCAGTGCCCCGAACTAAAAACACTACTTCATATACAGTCTATGGAGTACAGAGTATGGAAAGTCTATCATATTCTAATTCCTTGAAGGTCTCTGTGCTTCCCAATGCAGCCCAAGATTACATTAGCTTTTTTGGCTACCATGTCCCACCACTGTCTTCCTTTGAGTTTGCAGTCCAATAAAACCACCAGATATTTTCCAGACAAAATGCTCTCTATTCATGCCTCCCCCATCCTATACTTGTATCTAATTTCTTTTTATTTTTCTCT
This sequence comes from Vombatus ursinus, assembly GCF_900497805.2. NCBI lineage: Eukaryota > Metazoa > Chordata > Mammalia > Diprotodontia > Vombatidae > Vombatus > Vombatus ursinus. The sequence goes on from NW_020947122.1 coordinate 4,478,041, forward strand.
ACAAAATTCAAGGCCAAAACTAGCTGGTTCCTTTCAGCTCTGACATTTTAAGCCATCCTAATATTCCCTGCAAGGATTATCTATCAATATCACATTGCAGAACACACAATGACACCATGGCCAATGCATCTCAAATAAGTTTTATTCTGATTCAAATGTCTGAGTTTAAATTACATTTTACAATAGTCATGTAGCACTTCTGTGGGAAACTCAAAATCTGCTGATATCACAATTACAGAGATTAAATGGGCAGCTTTTGCTTGGTCAAAATGTGAACACGGAGAGAATTCAGGCTCCTTTTCCAAGAGCAAGGTCTCTCTGCAAAGAGATATCTACACATATGTGCCAACATGTGTGTAATCCTCCACAATCAACTGGTTGCACACAACATAATCCCAATCAACACTTCACTTTTCTCAATGGCACTGTGAGCCTCTCTAGGCTAAATGGTATGTCCTGAACATGCTAAACCAAGATGCTTCCGAAAAGTGGGTCCTTGAGAAGGCTGGTGAGAATACACATGTTTTAAGTGGTACATGAGACATTGCTACCCTTGATCGGCACTGCTATGTGAGCTCATTCAAAAATCCGCTGGAAGTAACAGTTTTACCGTAGCACTGGATAAAAATGCTAGATAAAGGCCAAGGAGCAATGATCTGGCTAGACAGTTAAGGAGATAATGGAATTCTTCTCTTTGTAGTTTCTCAGAAACTGTATTCCTTTTTCTCCTTTGAAAGTAGACCGTTTCTCAACCCCTTTTCCTTCCTATGTGGCTGCTAGAAAGAAGATATTTTTCCTCCTATTTGAGTCTTTTTACTCACACTCATTACTCTTTTCTACTGACTGAAGAGAAAGACACTTGGGTTGGTTAGAGACTTCTCCATCTCGGTTGCTATGAGATGATGCTGGTAATCACCACACAGTGCAAACCCTTCACCTGGGTCTCCTCTTCCTCCTCTTTGCATCTACCCTGATAGAAAAGGCTCCTGTGAAAAGGGAACAGAGCAATCACTTCTGGATATGGTCTCTCCTATCTTCTTCCCCCACAATTTAGGTGAGAATTAAATAAGGACATCCTTTATCTTCCTTCCCTTCCCCTTGCAACAGATGCACCACTCACTCCACCAAAGTTGTTAGTGGATAAATAAAAACCATTAACATTGTTGTCTGCTTAAACTCACTGACATGGCTACACACAGACATCTGTCCTTCTCAGTCAATCCAGGATTTCCCTCCAAGGTTCCAAGTAGCCAGTCCTCCCACACAGGCATCCATCTCATAGATACAGTTCATGGACTTGCCAGATGGCCTGAAAGTTCAAACACCAAATCTGGTTTGGTTGGAGAGCCACTGGAAATGTGTGCAGGAGGTGGTACGTACAAATATATATTTACACAAGATGGGACTTCGTGCTTAGCTAACATTCTCCAGGAAGTACCTGCCTAAATTGGCCCCTATTTTCATCCAGATTTGGGGGTCTGAGGCAAAGGGGCACTGTAGCTTTCTGAATCTCTTCTTAGTCTTCTCACGCATCCCTGGGGACTCCTATTTCATCATCGCATCGGCCTCATTTAACTTACTGCCACAATAGGCTCTACGGACGAGATATCTGTCTTAGCTGAATGAACATTGGAGGCAGTTGGCCGGTTGTGAGAACCTTGTACCCTTTTGCAGTTGTCACTCTCTGGCCAAGCCACCCGGTAAGAGGGCACAGTAGAAGGAAGTATATGTTCTCGAGGCCTGGGCGCCTTTTTGCATATGCTCAGCAAAGCCTTCAGCTCGGACCTGAAATTCTCATTGAGCCAGCAGTAGATGAAGGGGTTATAACAAGTGCTGCTCATGGCGAACCAATGGAAGGCAAAGTAAAGAGCATTATTGCTCCGGATGGTCTTGCTGGAGAGGAGGAGCACATAGCAGTTCAAGGGGAACCAGCAGACGGCAAAGAGCACCACAACCAGCATCAGCATCTTGATGGTCTTCTTCTTTTTGCGCCGTAGGGCATAGTACTGCTCTGTGGTCACATCGCCAATGGCATTGCGCAGCCAGAGCTTCTTGGCCACGCGGGTATAGGCCACAGAGATGATGAGAAGGGGTGAGATGTAAAGCAAAACAAAGGTGGCCAGGTCCAGGTACTTCCAGAAGAGGTCTGCTGGGTCTGGGAAGTCTGGGAGGCACAGGCTACGGACAACATCTTCACTGTTGGGTGGAGGAGGGGGAAGGAAGTGAAGAGAAAAAACCATCAGAGAGAACAGAGAACAGCCTGAGAAGAATCAACAAATGAAAGCTAAGAAATTATCTACCCTGTTGTACTTCACTCTTCTGCAAGGAAAATGAGCCAAGGGGTAAAGAAATGATGGTCCCTCTGAGTCGATGACAAAGTTGGGAATGGACTGCCTAGGTTTCCTAGTATTATCAGTAATTCTGCTCTTTATCTGGGGTCTTGAAGGACACTTAGTAATAATCTAGCCCTAGTCTAACCTCTTCATTTGACAGATGAGTAAACTGAGACCCAAAGAGAAATAGCTTGAAATTCCACAGGGAAGTAAGTAGGAAAGCTGGCATTTGAACCCAGAACCTCTGAGACTAACTCCAGTATTCTTCGCAGAACATCACACTATTGACCTTCTCACTATACCAGCATGCTCCTCCAGATGCCTTGATAACCTTATCAAATATCCTGGTCTCCCATCTTTGGTGTAAACCCAAGAAAAGGTCCCTTTCCACATTGGGAACTGCAAAATAAAAAGGTCTGCCTTTATCTTTGGGTAATACTTTCAATTAATTCTGGCATTTTTTTCATGGAAATAATTACATTTTACAATGAATTTAAATCTGGGTCTCAGTTTGCTCAGCTATCAAACAAAGGGATTGGGGCTAAAAAAAAAATCTAAGATCCTTTTTTTCAGTTTTGATTTCTGTAATTCCACTATTGTAGGTTTACTCTTTCCTATGACTCGTCCTGCATTATTGCAAGCATATTTGGGACAGAATGGTGAGAGTGTGGCATAAGGATATGTGGGTATCTGTGCAATTTTAAGACCTGCCATTCACGACCAGGCTGAGCCTGGTTGTTCTGGTTCTGATATCAGGATATGTGATCATGTGCCCCCTCGTGGCAAAAGACTATCACTACAGTTTGGCCTTTCAGGTGCTGAATGAAAACTGGTAAATCACTCAAAAACTGAGCAGGATGGGAGGATTAAGGAAGATTAGGAAGAAAAAGAAGAGGAGATGGAGTGATATAGTAGTAGACATAAAGAAAAAATAGAATGGGAAAAGGAAAAGGACATGCTAGAAAGAGGGTAAATAAGATGGATAAGCAAAAACTGAACTACTGGCTGAGGATGTCATAGAGGAGGAAAATAAATATAAAAGATGTAGTGCTTGAAGGTGGACAAAGTAATTTACGGATGTCACCCCTATCTGATCCTTAAAACATGCAATAATAGATTTAGAGCTGGGAGGGCCCTCATTTTACAAATTTACAAATGAGGAAAATGAGGCATAGAAAAATGAGATTTGAATTCCGGTCCTCTGACTCCAAAGAACTCACTCTTTCCACTCCATCGCACAGTATCAGCTAAACTAGATGGTCCCTGAGGTCTCTTCAAACTTGGAGTTTATATGATTCTATAATTCTTATCCAATATATACATACATACATACACACATACGTATATGTAAATGTAGATATATTTGTACATACATATATATTGGAAAGGCATGACATATGTATTTATATTTATGTGTGTATATAGCACAGTAAGGTGGCACAGTGAATAAAGTGCTTGGTTTGGAAGCAGGAAGAGTCATTTTCCTGAATTCAAATCCAGCCTTAGACACTTACTAGCTGTGTGACCCTGGCCAAGTCACTTAACCCTGTTTGCTTCAGTTTCTTCATCTGTAAAATGAGCTGGAAAATGAATGGCAAACCACTCTAGTATCTTTGCCAAAAAAAAAAAACCAACCAAATGGGGTCACGAAGAGTCAGAAGTAACTGAAACAACTGAACAACACATATTTATGTGTGTATATATGTATACATACTTATATGTCATACCTTTCCAATTAGAATGTAAACTCCTTGAGGGCAGAGACCATTTCACTTTTGTCTTTGTGTCCCCAGCGCTTAGCACAGTCCCTAAAGCATGGTAGGTAATTAATATGTAAATGCTTGTAGATTAATTGGTTAATTATCCTTTGGTGCGTGGAAAGAGCACTGAACTGGGAGTTGATCGGCTTGGTTCAGAACCCCAGCTGCACCACTACCTTCCTTCAATGACCCTGAACAAGTTGCTTCCTTTCTCTGGGGCTCAATTCCTTAATATGTAAAAAGGAGGGGATGCCTCTAGGGGATCTCCAAGTTCCCTTCCAGCTGTTGCTTTCTACACTCTCTATTTCCATAACCCCAATATTCCAGAGTCTTGGCCAAGAAGCAAGTCTTCTGCAACCAAGTTACTAATGTGGGGACTGTGTGTTTGATGAGGATCACATACTTTGTATCTCCTCAAGCTCAAGCAGGAGTCTCCCTGGTTAACACTAGGATCTTACCTGTATTTGAAGGTGAACAGTTTTTGGTAGATTGCATGTGGGAGGGAAAAGCAGGTGGCCATGATCCAGATGATTGCAATAGAGATGAGCCCTTTTGTAGGGGAGATTCGGGGTTTCAATGGATGCATGATAACCTACAAAGGAAGTAAATCAGAATCACAAGTTCACAGAATGACAGAACAGAATCTCAGCACGGGAGAGTCCTCAGAGGATATCAAATCCAACTCATTCCTGAGAATGAAACTCCTCTACGAGAGTCCCAATAACTGCTCATCCAGCCTCCCTTGAAAGCCTTCAGTGATGGGGAGCCCATTCCACCGTGGTAGAGCTCCAGCTACTAAGTCTTTCTTTACATAGAACCTAAGTCTCTGCTACTTCCACCCACGGTTCCCAGTTCTGCCCTCAGCAGCCATGAAGAACAAGTACAGTACCTCATTCATTTCAAGTACTTGAAGCCTACAATCCATTTCCCCCAAAATTGTTTTCTCTTCTCCAGGCTAAACATCCACAGCTCTTCCACCCAATCCTCATATAGCAGTCGTCAAGGCCCCAAGAGCTCCCTCACTGAAGAGTTAGCAAGAGCAAAGAATCCAGGCTAAGCACATTCTCTTATCCTTGCTTCTCTCTCTCTACAGGTGCTACTACTTAGTTAATTCAAAATACATCCTTTCTTTTCACTGGACACAGCAGCTTCTTTTGGGGCCCCCAGCACTACAGTGTCCCATAGGCTGTGCCCCGTAGCAGGTTTAAATGTCTTCTACCTAAGCATGCTCAGGAATAGTTACAGGGTTGGAGAGGTGGGGAATGTTTTGTCCAATATTGGCAGGCAAACCACTAGGGAAATAGTATTTTTCCTCTTCCCTTCTAGTCCAGTCTCTCTTTTGTTTGTTGGAGCAAGGAAACAGAATTTAATGCCCTTTGGTCTAGAACTTTATTTGCAAGTTTTTTGAGGGGTAAGGGAACAGCAGTGTTTGAGAGAGGTGTGCCTTCATTCACTCTTCCAGGAAGCCAAATCAATTCCACCCTTGCCCCACAGGTTGCTTCCTCTTGTGCACACACTGCGCAGAGAGGGCAGCTCCATAGAGATAGAATTATGGCTCTACATCTGTGAGCATGAGAATGTCCCAGAACAAATACCACTGAGTGCTCATGCCCTGGCTGCCTGCCCCATTCTGAGGTTAGATGGGTAGATGAAGCAGACCAGGCTTAGTTCAAAGAGCCCTGGGAAGCTTTGTTTTGTGAAATCTTAAGTCCTTTAAACTGCACTGGAAGGTACTTCCTCCTCGCCGCCCCCTCACAGACTCCTTCTCTTTCTTCAAGATGTAGTCCAGGCATCGTCTTCTGTCCCAAGCTCTTCCTTGATCCCCTACCCAAAGACTACCCAATGCCCTCCCAAACTACCTTACATTCAATTACCTTATATTTTCTTTATATTTATTCTGCATCTATTTAGACATGGAATTTTTGTCTCTCCTCATTAGGATGTAAGCTTCTTAAAAGCAGGGACTGCCTCATCCTTTGTATAGTCCCCAACACCTAGCACATTCCCCGGTTTATAGTACATGACTTGTCATGGCTTGTTAGTTGGTTAGGAGCCTAATAGAATCTGAAGGAAGTTCCTTTCATAAATCATAGGAGCACAGGATTTAGAGCTGGAAAGGTTCTTAGAGATTATCTAATCCACGTCCTTCATGTTACAGATAAGGAAATGAAGTTCTGTCGAGGTTAAGTAATTGGGACGAAATCACGCAGGGTAATAAGTGGCCAAGACAGAATTCAACCACAGTCCACTGGCACCAAGTCCAGTGCTCTCTCCACCGCAGCACAGATCCCGTTCATCCTCAGTAAATGCTCCCCTACATACCAAAGTCAAGGAGAGGAAGACAGTGGGGAATGCAAAGATTTCAGATGGCACTAATGAGATTGAAAGGGGGCAAAGACCCAGAAGACAGTAAAGCTGTAAATCCTTGCAGGTTCCTCTGAAACACTAGAAATCAGAGTACTCCGGTAAACAAAGACTATTTCCACCAGAAAGGATTTCACTGAACTTTGCAAAGGGCAGAAATTTCACTGTTTTGAAAAGGGCAGACATTTAGGGGAAAATAACAACAAACACCAACAACACTGAAGGAACCTTGATTTTCATGGGATCTCACACTTTCAAATCACCATCAGAAGGCCAGCTAGACACTGATGAATCCCTAGTCTCCTTAGGAAGCAAATGATTTCTAAAACCAAAAAATGAACCAGTTCTCACAGCCCATCCCTCACTGCACAGTCATAAGTGGAACTATTACTGAAGAGATTTTTCCCAATGATGCCATTGGGACAATCAGTGGAAAGAGGACTAGATTTAGAGTCAGAGGACCTCAGTCCTAATTCCATTTCTGACCAGTTAGAGTGACCTTGGATAAGTTATTTCATGTCTTTGGGCCTCAGTTTCTCATCTATGAAATGCAAGGGATTGGACTAGGTAACTTCTAATAAATCTTCCAATTCTGATCCTAAACCAGAACTCAGGTCTTTCCCATAATCCCTACTTTGGGATCTAATGACCCTTACTCATTTAAAGGATCCTCTAACACGTTGATCAAGAAGGACTTTAATCACCCTCCACGGGAAGCTGCATTAGCTCCGGTTGATTGAAAGTTCACACTGAACAATAAAAAGATGATTATAATGCACAAGAGCCTTAGATATTATTTTTCATTTCCTCCTTGTCCTCCCCTTCCTGCCATTCCCCTCTCCATGCTCCATACAAATAGGCATTTGGGACAACTCGCTGAGATGTAGATTGAAATTGTTGCCATTATTCATTATTTATGTTGGTTAATCTGGAGAAGAAGGATCTAGAATTAGGAATGCTAAAACATCTTCCCTTTGTGACTCAGATCTCTCACTCTTGGAGGAAGAGTTTTATTGTGTGAAGGCATGATGGGTATAAGGGAGGAGAGGTCTGGTCAGGACAGTCATATATTGAACTAGTCTTTTCTTACAAACTCAACTGAAAGTACATTTTTTGATCTTGGCAAAATTCTGAGGATGTTTTGCTTTCTTGATGATTCCCATGTAGACTTTGATTAATGCAATGACTGGAATTATTTCCTGGGTCTTGTGAACCCACCATGATGCTTCCCTCTCTGCCTGCCTACTATCTCATATTTCATTTTGTTTTCTTCTTTCAGGAGAGTAGCTAATTAGTTTCTTGGAGACACTTCTGCCTCCAATTGAGACCACCTCATCACAGTTTAAACTTCTGATATGGGGGGACTGTGGGAATCTTATAATCATGACATTCGACTCCCAGTCTCCATGCCTTTGCCCAAGCTAATCCTCCATGCCTGAAATGCACTCCCTGATCATCTCTGCCTCTTAGAAACCTTACTTTCCTCCAAAGCTCAGTTCAAGTATCACCTTGTACATGAAGCCTTCCCTGAAGCCCTTAGCATCTGGTGTCTCCACAGCCCACCCCTCAAAAAAGAATTATCTTTCTCTTCTTTTGTACTTATATGTATACATCTTTCCCCCTGTAGAAGGTAAGTTCCTTGAGAGTAGGGACTACTTCACTGTTTTGCTTTTGCATATGTATCTCCAGCATGTAGCACAGTGACTGGCACATAGTTGGTGCTTAATAAATTGTTGTTGTTTGATGAGTCATTGATCAAAGAACCGTTTTTGTTTTTGTCTTTTTATTTTAACCCTGGTAGTCCCAGTCCTGGTTTTACAAATGAGGATGTGTGAAGTCATCTAACTAGTAAGTGGTGGAGCTGGAATTTAAACTCAGGTCTCCTATATGAACTAGGTCAAACATCCTTCCCCCAAAATAGGAATGGCTCCAAAATGGAAAGCTCTTGTGGTCCAGACAGAACTAGCATTTTTATAGATAAAGGAAAGCCATCTAGTACCTAGCCAAGAATATGACTTACCTCAATTAAGAATGTCACCTTAATCTAGAATTGTGCATTTGTCTAAAACCTTGCACTGCCTCCAACAGTTCACTGGAACCCTAGAACCCTAGTGCAACCTGAACTCTACCACTAATATAGCTAACACAATGATGTTCCTTGCTTCAATCTAGAGCAAGTTGCTCCCACAACTCCTACCTTTGAGTCAATCTAGAACTCCACTACAATTTACACTTTTGTACTAATCTAGTTCTGAGGAGAAGTGTGGTATAGTCAATATAGGTATGACATTGGAGCCTAAAAGACCTGAGTTCAAATTTTTTCTCTGATACATACTAGTTACACAACCATGTAAAAAATGAACCTCTCAGCATCCAGGCAACTCTTAGCCATTTACAAAGCAGAAGAAGTTTCCTCACAGAAGTTTCTGAAACCAATGAAATCACAGTTACAAGGGGAAAATTCTAACTCATATAATCCCAGCCTAGCCCAAATCTAGAACCTACATATGATCTAGAACCTCACACAGCTTAAAGATACTTCAATTTAGAGTTCTACTACTTTCTAGACCCTCACACTACTCTAGAATCTCACAGCAATACAAAACTATGCTCTAAACCTATTGTGACCATATCTTTCATCTCTTCCAACCCTCTCTCACCGTCCTGCTGATGCTAGGCAAAATGATCCAGAATGAAGTTGTAAACAAGACCTCTGGATCTCATGGCTTTTGTGAGTAAACTTTTCTGACTCAGTCAGAGCGAGTAGCCTAGGCTGTGAGATTCTAAGTATCGAACAATTCTGGAGCAGCAGGGGAGTTATTGAAGGGCAGTCATTGTTCTCCCCTCCCTTCCAAGCTCTTCTTCTGTATTGATTTTCCAACACAACTATTTCACATAAATTCTTCATTACAAACATACCAGCAGCAAGTTTGTGCCATGGAAAGCCCCCTCTCAGAACCCTCGAAGTGCTTTGGCAGCAGAGGCGGGAAGGAAAATGGCTTTCCCCATAGATGGAATCTCACCTGGTGTCTGTCCACAGCAATGGCTGTCAGGGTCAGGGCTGAAACGTGGAGGGAGCAATACTGAGCAAATCGACTGATGTGACACATGCCCTTCCCAAATATCCATGTGCTGTTCACAAAGCGGACCTAGAAAGAAACAAAGACCAACAGACAGAAAGACAGACAGTGTGATGAAGTTTGCTAAATTTGGAGTCAGAGGACCTGGCTTCATTTGCTGACTCTGCAATTATTATCTGTGTGACCTTGGGCAGCTAAATCCCTCTGAGTCTCTGTTTCTTTATTTATAAATATAAAAATAAGAAAGTATCTCTGATAAAGGCCTCGTTTCTCAACTATATGGAGAATCAAGTCAAATTTACAAAACTACAAGCCATGCCCCAATTGATAAATGGTCAAAGGATATGAACAGGCAGTTTTCAGATGAATAAATCAAAGCTATCTATAGGCATATGAAGAGTGTTCTGAATCACTTTTAATTAGAGAAATGAAAACTAAAACAACTCTGAGGTACCACCTCACACCTATCAGATTGGCTAATTAATATGACAGAAAAGGAAAATGATAAATGCTGGAGAAGATGCATGAAAATCACTACTGCACTATTGGTGGAGTTGTGAACTGATCCAACCATTCTGGAGAGCAGTTTGGAAGTTTTCCCAAAGGGGAACCAAACAGTGCATACCCTTTGATCTAGCAATCCCACCACTAGGTCTGTATCCCAAAGAGATCATAAAAAAGGGAAAAGTACCTATATGTGCAAAAATATTTATAGCATCCTTTTTGTGGTGACAAAATATTGGAAACTGAGGGGATGCCCATCAATTGGGGAATGGCTGAACAAGATGTGGTATAGGAATGTAACGGAATACTATTGTGCAATACAAAATGATGAACAGGAAGATTTCAGGAAAACCTGAAAAAACTTGTACAAACTGAGGTAAAGTGAAATAAGCAGAACCAAGAAAACATTGTACGCAGTATCAGCAACATTGTTTGATGACCAACTATGAATGACTCAGTTCGTCTCAGCAACACAATGATCCAAGACAAGTACGAAGGACTCACGAAGGAAAATGCTATCCATATCCAGATAACAAACTGATGGACTCTGAATGGAGATCAAAGAATTTTTTTCACTTTATTCTTTCTCATGATTTTTTTTCTTTTGGTCTGTTTCTTCTTTCACAACTGTGACTAATATAGAAATATTTTTACATGATAGCACGTGTATAAACTATATCAAAAAGCCTACCATTTTCAGAAGAGGGGAGGGAAAGAAGAAGGGAGAAAAATTAGGAACTTGTAAAATTCTTATAAAATTATTTTAAAAATCTTATAAAAATGAATGCTAAAAAATTTCTTGACATGTAACTGAGGGAAAAATAAAATGTTATTAAATTAATTAATTAATTAATTAAAATAAGGAGGGTGGACTATATGATCACTAAGAACTTTTCCAATTCTAAATTCTATAAGTCTGTGAACACAACTACAAGTTTTGTTCCTCACGGGCTCTCCTGATCTTGGATCGTGTCGAGTTTTCTTTTTTTTCCCTTTTAAATTAACAAGCATTTTTTTTTCTTCCTTCCCACCTCTTCACTTCAATTAAATGGGGGGGGAAAAACACCCTTATAACAAATATGCATAGTCAAGGAAAATGAAATGCTGCCTTGTCCATTTCCAAAAATGTAGATCTCATTCTTTATCATAAGTCCATCACCCCTCTGTCAGGAAATGGGTAATATGTTTCATCGTTGTGTCCTCTGGATTGATTAGAGTTTTCTTAAGTCTTTCAACATTTTTTGTATTTACAACATTTTGTCATTGTACAAATTTTTCTCCTGGTCTGACTCACTTCACACTGTATCAGTTCATAGAGGCTTTTCTAGGATTCCCTGAAACCCTCCTTTCCATTATTTCTTGCAGTGAAATAATATTCCATTATATTCATATACCATAATTAGACAAGCCATTCTGTAAATGATGGGATCCCCTTTAATTTCAAGTTCTTTGGTACCACAAAAAGAGGTGCCATAAATATTTTTGTATATATTGATCCTTTTCCTCTTTTTTTGATTTCTTTGACTGAGCAGTGGTATTTCTGGGTCAAAAGATAAGCACAATTTAATGACTTTTGAGGCATAGTTACAAATTACTTTCCAGAAGGCTGGACCACTTCACAGCTCCACCAATGGTGCATGAATGTGCTTGTTTTCCTGCAGCCCCGCCAATATTTATCATTGTCTTTTTATGTTGTCTTTGCCAATATAATCAATGTAAGATAGAACTTCAGAGTTATTTTAATTTGCATTTCTCTAATTATTACTTATTTGGAGTATTTTTTCATATGACTATTAATAGCCTTGATTTCTTCCTCTTAAACTGCTTGTTCATATCTTTTGATCATTTTTCATTGAAGATTGGCTCATTCTTATAAATGTGAATCAATTCCTCATATATCTTGGAAATGAAACCTTTATCATAAAAATTTGCTGCAAAGGTTTTTCCAGTTAATTTTTTTTTCTTTATAATTTTAGCATTGGCTTTGTTTGTGCAAGAACTTTTTAATTTTATGCAATCCAAATTGCATATTTTGTCTTCTATGATCCTCTCTGTCCCTTGTTTGATTGTAACTCTTCTCCTCTTCATGTATCTGAAAGGTAATTTCTTCCTTGTCCCTCTAATTTACTTATGATGGGACCTTTTTTGTCTAAATCATGAATCCATTTCAAGCTTATCTTGATATATGGTAGGAGAGCTTAGTCTATGTATAGTTTTTATAAGACTACTTTCCAAAAGTAGCTACTTTTATTAAATAGTGAGTCCTTGCCCAAGTAGCTAGAACACTAGGTTACTAGATTTTTTTATGACACTACTCTGCAATACTGATCAACCACTCTAATATTTAACCAGTATCAAATTATTTTGTAGTATAGTTTGGAACCTGGTGTGGCTAGGTCCCCTTCCTTGTCACTAACCTTTTGTTTGTCCAGATGAATTTTGTAATTATTTTTTTCTAATTCCACAAAGTAATCCTTTTGTAGTTTGATCATCATGGCACTGAATGGATAAATTATAGACAATATTATTTTATTATATTGGTTTAGTCTATCCATGAACAATTAATATTTTTCTAATTATTTAGGTCTGTGTTTATTTCCATAAAGAATGTTTTGTAGTTTTATTCATACAGTTTCTGTATGTCTTGCTTACCAGATGGCCACTTGGTATAATGGTGGGAAAACATACTGTTGTTTTTTAAAGCCTATGGTTTTATAGATTTTTTTTTAAATAAAACCTATAGTTTTAGCACTTTTCCTTACTGATTTTGTGACCTTGGAGAAGTCAGTTAGTCTCTCTGAGCCTCAGTTTTCTCATTAAAAATATGTTAATAATCATCATAATTTTACCTATTCACAAGGTTCTGGTGAGGATTGAATGAGATCAATTAGGTATTTATTTTGGAAGATCTGACCCAGAATATTATACATAGTAGACAGTTATCACATGTTTGTTAAATGAATGGATTGTCCTGTGGTCTAATCATGTTTTTTTATACTTTCATGATTCCTCCTTTATGAAGTTTGACATGCTTTCTCAAAAAGTACCACTTTGTTGGTTCAGAGACTCTAAAGGACTTGCCTTAAGTAGCATAATGAGATCTGAGCTAGAGCTGAGAGTAAACTCTATCAGTTTCTGACCTCCTTACTCTGGTTCTTTATTGATCATTGCTTCCCAGAGTGTAAAATTGGGCTTTTCAGAGTTTTCTATGGCTCCTAGAAAGGTCCTGAGTTCCAGAAGGGAGATGTCAAGTGGGGTACAGGACTATGAATATGTGAGCACCACTGGGAATGAAAGAAAGATTCTTGATAAGAATAAGAGAGAGGAGATCTATATTAAAATGTAGTTGAGAAGTATTTAAGAAAATAAATCCACAATAAAACATACAAAAATTTTTAATTAAAAAAAAAAGGAGAGAGAGGAGCTCAGGGACCTTGGAGGTAATGGGAAGGCAAAGGGATTCACTGACAAAAGGGAATAAGGACAAGGGAAATTTCTTCAACATAGTGAAGAAGGTGCAAAATGGCTAGTCGACAATCTGAGGTCCTCTAGGAAATTCTGGGATTTATCATCATATAACTGTGCAGTTCAATATAATTTAATTCAACTAACACTCATTAAGAGTCTACCATGTATCTGTCAGGTGCCATATACACAGAAAGAGAAGGAACTTACAATCAAATGGGAGGGGCAGGGGAAGGAGAAAAGAAAAGTATACCATGATCTGAGGGAGAGTGAGATACATGCAAAGGAGAGGTCCAAAGTAATTCCTACAAGAAATCTGTGGTAGGAGGAGGGGAATTCAGTGAAGGATTCGTTGAGGAGGCAGCATCTTAACTGGTCCTTGAACAAAGGGAAGGACATCAGTAAACAGAGAAGCAGTCCGTTCCTGGCATGGAGGAGAGTGTTAAAGGGATAGAGAGAGAGGAATAGGCAAGATGAGAACAGAAATGGGCGGTCATCCAGTTTGGCTGGAACAGAAAAATACATGAAGGGATTGCGGTATGACATAAGGATAAATAGGGATGTTGGTGCCAAATGTTGGAGAGCTTAAATACCAGGATAAGGAGTTTATATGAAAAAGAATCCAAGGGTAGAAAAGATGCCCTGCATCTGTGCCTGCTTCTGCCAGACTGAGGCAAAAAAGGTGCCCACGAGCCATGCTAAAAATAATAATGACTGGTATTTATATAGCACCTACAATGTGCCAGGCACTGTGCTAAGCACCTTATAAATATTATCTCCTTTGATTCTCACTACAACCCTGGGAGGCAGATACTGTTATTATCCCCATTTTACAGCTGAAGAAACTAAAGCAAATAGAGGTTAAGTAATAATAGCTAACATTTATCTAGTGCTTTCTATGCACCAGGCACTGTGCAAAGCACTTTACAATTATCTCATTTGGTCCTCACTATAGTGCTATTGTGCTATACCCACCTTACAGATGAGAAAACTGAGGTAAATAGGGGTCAAGTGACTCACCCAAGGTCACACAGTTAGTAAGTATCTGAGGCTAGACTTGAACTTAGATCTCACTTACTCTAGGCACAGTGATCTATCCATTGAGCCACCTAGTTGCCCCCAAGTCATGTTCCCAAATCCTAGGCAGTGGCAAGATCCTGGGGCATCTGCATTAATAAGGGTTTGTATTGGGGCACACCCAGGGGTAATGGAGTGAATTCCAAATTCCCAAAGGATTCTGAGACTAACCTACCCACTACAGATGTTCCAGGCTGGGGACCAGCCTAAGCCCAATGTAAGTTACTCAAGTTAATGCAGTACCTCTCAACACAAAACCACAAAAGGAGTAAAGCTTCAAATTGACTCAGGGGTTCAAGGTGCAACCTGGGGGTGGGGAACTTCATAGCTTAGCAGTAGATCCCCTGGCATTTGTGCTGGGCTACAGGGGGAGGTAGGTCTATGGCACTGCTTGGGCAGGGCATTGTTTGTGTTTGCACCAGATGCTCAGAAGCCTCCCTAGCAGAAAAAGAAGAAGCACTGGGCTCATGTACCGCCCCCTCTTCAAAAACTGTGTTAAGACACCAGTGCCCCCTTTGTCCTTCTGCCCCTTCTCATCTCTCACAGAGAAGTCTGGACAGCTGTAAATGGGACTCCAGCTCTTACTGCAACTAGAAAATCATGAAGGTTTACAATAGCCAGGAGCAAAATAGTGGCTCAACTCTATGTCAGCTGAGACCAAAACTCAGGCTTGATGCAAGTCAGGGCACCAGGGTCTTAGTTGAGAGTCTTCCATTCATGTAGTTGAGTGATCTTAGGCCAGCCCTAAGATCTGAATGGGCATTCAGTTCCCTGAGCCTTGGTTTCTGTTTGTAAAATAAAGATAATCCTTGTACTACTCTGTCACATCAAATGAGAGAATGTATATGACTTTAAAGTCTATTAAAGCACTTTAAAGTCTAAATTAGTGGACTTTTCAAATGAAGGCTGTGAAGCATAATAGAAAGAGTATTATTCAGCTTGGAGTTAGGAGGCCTAGATTAGAATTTTCACTTTGATACTTGCTGCCTGTGTGACTATAGGTAAGTCCTTTAATCTCTCTGTGTTTTATTTAGCCCTGTCTGTAAAGTGCAGATAATAATACCAGTAATACCTACTTCCTTGAGTTGTCATGAGGAATATACTTGGTAAACTATAAATCACAATAGAAACAATATTATAATTAACATTATTAGTAAAAGGGTAGGGACCAGACCCATGATTTCACTGGCATCAGGTGACTCCCTGATGAGGTAATTCCCTTGGCCAGTATAGTTTGGCACCTTCCCTGCAACTTATAGCTGCATGGAGAGTCTCCTGAGGCACTGAAAGGTGGTGATTTGCCCAGAGTTACACAGCTAGTAGTATGTCAGAGACAGAACTTGAACCCAGGACTTTTAAGGTTGCCTCTCTCCTCACTGGGCTATGATAATATGTGGAAAGCCCTTCACAGATCTTAAAGCTCTATATAAATGTTAGCTATTACTAAAGAACTATGCAAATGTTAAGTATTATTATTCAGCAGTGATTTGTAAGACATTCAGGTGGGTGTAAATTATTCTCCCAATAGATCCGAATCACTCTGCTTGTGAGTCATAGGCAGATCAGAAATGAAATGGAGTGACAGAGAGACCCTCCTTTCACACTCTCAATTGTTCCTAAGCAGCTGGTCCAAGGGCTTATCCTGGGCACCCATTCCAAGCACTTAGGATAAGAATCACATCTGTCTTCTCTATTATTTTTACCTTTCACCACCAAGCACAATCTCTATCCTGCAACCTATGGGCAAACCAGAGAGAATGAATGAGATGCACTAGATGGTTTAGAAAATAAATTTAACTTTTCATTAATCTTTTCCATAACCAGACATCACCAGCTGTTTCCAATTTCCTTGATACCCAAAGCAGCAACCAGCTTAAGGAAAAGCTTTAAATGCCTGTACATTAGATATAATAATTCAAATTGTACCCTGTCACAGCTTCAATCACCTGTCATTTCAAAGGCTTCAAATTATTGCTCAATTATCCAACAGTTCAGTCCCTAAGAAGATTAGAAACGAAAGCAAGCCATTCACCCACATCTGGCTGAAGATGCTCAAATCTAATTCACTCAGTGACCCCTGACACAGAACCTTTAGCTAAAAGCGGGGAACAAGTGGGGAGAAAAGGATAGAGAGAAGATGGAGAGAAAAAAAGAAGTAGGAAGAAAGGATAGGTGAGGAAAGGAGGAAAAATAGAAAAGAAAGTGGAAAGGAAGAGGGGAGAGAAAAGGGTAGTAGAAGAGAGGAAAAAAAGAGAAAAGTGGAGAGATGAAGGAAAATGGAAAAGGGAAAGGAGGAGGGGGAGAAAGAAAGAGGAAATAGAAAAAAGATAGAAAAAGAAGAGGAGGAAAAGGAAAAAAAGAAGAGGTATAGAGAGAAGGAAGAGAGGAAAGGAGAGAAAGGGAAAAGTAAAATAAAAAAGAAGAGGAGAGGGGGAGAGGGAGAGACAGACAGAGAGTGAATACCTCAGTTTCCATGCTCTTACCAAAGTGAAGGGAGTATTAAGCAAGGTTATCATTATGTCAGCTACTGCCAGGTTGACAATGAACAAGCTGGTGGCCGATTGCATTCGCTGGTTCTTGATGACAACATGACAGACCAGGACATTTCCAAAGAGAGAGAAGACAATAATGAAGGAGTACGCCACAATGAGCAGAGCTTTCACCATAGGCTTCTGAGATTCTGCCCCATATCTCTTTCTGCCTACGAAGTTCTGCCAATCTGAAAATGAGTAGTTGCCCCAGGGGAAAAAACTAGATACATTGGGGATCCCAAAGTCTCCATCCAAACTTCCATTGTTGGTCCATCTCTCAGGCCTCTCAAAGGCTTGCACCAGGCACGGGAGGGAGAACCACAGCAAGGAAGTTATCATTCTGGATGAGCCGTGCCCCACTTTAGAATTCCTTATCTCTAAAAGAGGCGAGTGCTGTCAGTCCACGGAAGTTCAGAAGAGTAAGTGATTTGACTTGTCCCAAAAGCAGAAATCTTCCCAACAAGCAAAAAAAAAAGCAGGATGCCTGCGTTCCCAGAGCTATCCAGCCTCGTTGTTCGCTGTTCAATCAGCACACACTGATTTTGTTTCAGCACTTTTATATCTGCTCCCACACAGGCTGTTAACGAAGGACTCTGCCTATTGGACTGCAGAACAGCTCCCTTTGTGACGCGCTCCTTCACACTGTCAAAGATTACTCCCACCAGGTTTGGATTTCTTCCTTTCTCCACTTTCCCCCACGCCTTCCACCTCTTCCCCCACCCCAACAAAATCAAAGCTGTATCCTACAAGCCGATTTTCACACACAAGCACAGACACACACAAAAGTTCAGTCGGTTTGTATCTAAGCCCCTTGTCATTACAAAGCAGGTGGGCAGGTAGGAAAGAAAAGCAGCTGCTCATTGGGTTTAAAACAGCATGGATTTTTAAGGAAGACCACGTCTGCTGGTTCAGCAGTAGTCAAGTTTCCAAATCAGAAAATTAATTTATGAGAATTGAGCTTCCTTTCTAGTCTTAACCCAGAGCCAGCTGTAATATCCAGAACTTAGGTCCTAAATGTATTTTATCTACAAGCTAGACAAGTAAATAGGGACTTCATAGGTTAACCCAACTTTTATGCTGCCTATACCAAGTAGAATGTATTTCTCTTAACAGCCCATGGGACAGAGAATATGTCTGCAGTTTTAAAGTCATAGGATTCAGAGCAGGAAAGGTCCTTAGAGATCAGCTAGTCTCACCCCCTCATCTTTCAGAAAAGGAAACTGAAGTCCAGGGAATTTAAAAGATCTGTCCAAGGTTATACAGCTGTTAGTAGTTTGTCTAGGACTAGAAATCAGGTCTTTTCCTAATCTGGGCATCTTTTCACTACAATGCATGTATTGCTAATGAAACATTCTCCAAAGCTTGTCTACTTTCAGGACCAAAGAATAAAAGAAAATGAGGCTTGACTGAGCATTTAGCTAGTCTTGAGCTATAGTGAGCTCCCTGCCACTGTAAACATTCAACCAGATGCAGGGTGGCCATAGAGTAGGGATGCTGTGGGAGGAAGGCATGCAATGGATGCAGGATTCCAAATGAGAAGCTGGCCCAGATTTCTATTGAAGTCCCTTCTAACTCTACAGAGCAATGACAGCTCTATAATATTTGTAGACAGCTTATCCTGGCAAGTCTTGCTTTCAGCTGCTTATTGACGTGATCCCCCCCTCTGGTTAAGTCTTTCAATTGATATTATCATCATCCCCCTTTTCTCTTACTCCTTTCTATAGCTCAAGCAGCAGAAGCTGGATGAGAAGGTCTTTGATACCAAACAACTACCTCTTCTTCATTCAATGCCACTAGAAGACAGTACAAACTGGAAAGATACCACATCGAAAAGGAGTAGGTTGGGAGCTGACTGCTTTGTATCATCCTGAAAAGAGATACTGTCCACCCTTAGTCAGCATTCTGGTGCAACAGAAAATGCTGAATTTGAAATTGTAGGAGCAAGGTTCAAATCCTGGTTCTGTCATTTAATAGCTGTGTGATCTCACCTCTATGGGCCTCAGTGTTCTCACCTGTAAAATAAGGAGGTTGGATTAGTTAACCCTTCAGGGCCCTTTCCAGTTCTAAATCTATGATCCTAATAATGGCTTACATTTGTTTAGCACTTTAAAATGATGTCTAGGGGCAGCTAGGTGGTGCAGTGGATATAGCACCGGCCCTGAAATCAGGAGGACCTGAGTTCAAATCCGGCCTCAGACGAAACACTTGACACTTACTAGCTGTGTGACCCTGGGCAAGTCACTTAACCCCAACTGAAAAAAAAATGATGTCTACAGAAGGACCACTGAATGGCAGACAATGAAGGTATTATTATCCTCATTTAATAGATGAGGAAAATGAGGCTTAGAAAAATCCACAGTCACACAGCTAAGAAGCCTCAGAAGAGAAACTCAAACTTAAGTTTCTAGGTGCTTAATTCCATGCTCTTCTCACCGGTATGTGGCAGGGGTAGTTGGGAGGGATTGATAAGCTATAAGGCTTTCAGATTTCTCAGTCAGGTCTTCCCCATTGCCTCCCATGGATATTCAAAAGTAAGCCCAAAAACTACAGGGGGAGGAGGAAAGGGCTGTCCACAACAGGCACTTAGTAAGTTCAATTCAGTTCAACATTAGTCAAGGGATCACTAGCGGTTCTGGCTTTCCCACGAGTCTACTCATTTCCAGTAATAATAAAAGTAACAGTAGACATTCATAAGGTCTGAAAAGATCATTTGTACCTTGCAACAGGGATGACAGCTATTATTGTTCCCATTTTACAAATTAAAAACACCTGAGGCCCAGGGAAGTTACATGACTTGCCTACGGTCACACAACTAGTACATCTCAGGGGTGGGGTTCAAAACCAGACCAAGTCCAGCACTCCCTCCACTACACAAGGCTGCCATTCCAATAAGGATAAATAAGAACCAGCTACATTCTAATTCCATTGTTGTTACTACTAACTGGATACAGATAATGTCTCTGGTACATAGCATAATGTTTGTTTCCTAGGACGGTCCACAGAGAGTTATTGTAGCACATTCAAATGTTTCCTGGCTCTGGAGTCAGATGTTCTAGGTTCAAATCCAGCCTTTGATGCTTACTATCTATGTGATGCTAGGCAGGCCCCAACTTCCGCGGGCCTCTGCTTCATGAGGGGCCTGGACTTAGCCAGCGCTTACCACATAGTAGGCACTTACTGAATGCTTGTCGATTTGATGTGACTTGGAATAGTGATTTCTGATAGCCCTTCCAATTCTGGATTTGGCCCTAGAAAAAGCCTGGGGCGGCTCGATGGCAAAGTTGATAGAACACTGAACACAGAATCAGGGAGACCTGAGTTCTACGCCAATTAAAAAAATCTAGAGACATAGTTTCTGGGTAATTTAATAATTTTACTAATAAGGCCAGCAGGCTATTCATCAAAGGATGATTATTCAGCCATCCCTCTTAGACCAAAGACCCCAGTGGCTGTGGAGTCACAGTCTGTATGCCCTTAGAAGAGAAGGTGTTCCTGAGGGATGCCTAATCACCTCTGATTGGTTAACCCAATGGGGGATGGGCTATCTTGGGGTACCTGACTGAGGTCACTCAAATCTTGGTCAAAGATACATCAATTTCCACATCACCTGTCTTGATAGTAGGGAGAATCAACATTTTCCCAGGCCTGTCTGAGCAAACACAACTAGCAGGAATACACCCATTAGCCAAAACTTAGATTTCTTTTACTGTCTTATTGAATCTTGGCCTGGGTAAATCTTTAAGAGAGATTTCCCACATTGGTTGGTTTCTGGATGAGAAAGTAGAAAAGGGAAAAAACCTCTGTCTTAATACAATAATTAGTTATTAAATATAAGAGATAAATATTCATTTCTCACAATTCAAATCCAGCCTCAGACACTTGCTAGCTGTATGGTCCTAGGCAAGTCACCTAACCCTGTTTGCCTCAGTTTCTTCATCTGTAAAATGAGCTGGAGAAGGAAATGGCAACCCACTCCAATGTCTTTGTCAAGAAAACCCTAAATGGGGTCATTAAGAATTAGACACAATTGAATGACTAAACAACAAAACAACAAAGCCTGTCCTAGATCTGTGTGTTGATATACCAACTCAAGGAACTGGCCATCCAGTTGCATGTCATAGTCTGAACAAGGGTCATTTCTCATTCATTTGGTTTTTCCTGCATGGATTATTAAGCCAAACTTTTGAGTAATCATGGATTTTCATTGAGGATGCCTTGTAACATTCTGGGACTTAATGCAATCAGTCCAATATCATCTGTAAACTCATCCCCTGTAAGGAAAATCCCTCTTCCGCTTGAACTCTGCGTAGGATGCCCTCTGAAATAATGGTCAACATCTTTAGCAGGCACACATCTCTCTGGTTTATGCCTTGCTGAGCAATAAGCAGGGGGTCACTGAGCCAAATTATCTCTGTGGTTTTGCTTATCAAGGCATATTGCATGAGCCTAACATATTCACAACAGACCCCTTGTTGAGTGGAAGCATTTAAGTCTGTGTTTTGTTCTACTGCATTACAAATTTTTTTTTGTAATCGAAACACAATGAACACAGAAGGATGCTCCACACTCTGCACCGTTCAGTTAATTGTGTAACTATAACAATGTGTTCTGCTGTAGCAAGTCACTTGGGAAAGCCCACAGGTTCTCATCTTATGCTTTCACTAAAGACACCCACAATGTGCATCTAGATCATTTGCATAAACATTTTATAATGATGAAAAAGTAAGCAAATGGGTAGGTGCCCATTTGTGACTTCATGGCTGCCTTTTCCCAGGGTAATGATATCATCTGCGATATTTTTTTGCATTCATTCAGTATCTTCGCATCCCTAAGACATCTTGTGAAACAATCCCGCAGGGCGTTCAAGATCGTGTGGTCTTCAAGAGGAATTGTTTGTTCTTGGCGTGGTCCAGCTGCAAGTCTTCATCTTTTTTTTTTCCTGATGATTTCTAACAATTAGAACTATTTAATGACTCATTTATTCAACAAGCATTTCTTCTTTTTAAATAATGTTTATATTCAGGGGTAGCAAGGTGGTGCAGTGGATAGAGCACCGGCCCTGAAGTCAGGAGGACCTGAGTTCAAATCCAACCTCAGACCAAACACTTGACGCTTGCTAGCTGTGTGACCCTGGGAAAGTCACTTAACCCTAATTGCCTAAAACAAACAAATGAAAATAATGTTTATATTCAGATCCTAATGAAGAACAACAAATAAGATGAATGTTTCCATATATTTAGATTAGGAAAAAAAGAGACTAGAACATGAAATTGCAAAGCTCTATTTCATACAGCATGATTTTCCTTTTAAGTATATAGCAAATTCAATATGTAACTTCCAAGTTTTCCTTCTTGTCTGTGTTTCTTTCTGTTCTATTCTCTTTCTTTAAAAATTCTTTAATGACCATCTTCTTTTAGTTTTCTTTTTCTTTTTTGGGTGTGGAGGGGATAGGGTACAAACATTAATGCCATTTCCCTCTCTCTCCTATCTCCCCCACTCCAAATTTTAAAAAAAGAAGACTATTATAACAAATATGCAAAACTAAGCAACACAAATTCCCAAACTAGCACTGTCTGAAAATGTATGTCTCATTTTGCACCTTGAGTCCATCACTTCTCTGTCAGGAGGCAGGTAGCAATCTTCATCATCAGTCCTCTTAAGACTTGGTTTATCACCACATTGAGCAGAGTTCACAAGTCTTTAAAAGTCAACAAGCATTTCTTAATCTCCTTCTACCTGCCATACTTGGTATAGTGAATAGAGAGCCAGAGTCAGAAAGATTTGAGTTCAGGTTCTGCCTCTGACTCTTATTGGCTTTGTGACCCTGGCAAGTCACTTAACATTTTAGTGCCCCTGGATTACTCTCTAGGACTCTAAGTTACAGAACACTTGCAGATTGGTATTGGTGGAAGGAATTTCCTCACTGGGAGATCACCACCCGATGAAATCACAAGTGTGATAAAAAAATAACAAGAGAATTTGCCAGACATATTGCTAGGCACTGGTGATACGAAGTCAAAACAGTCTCTCACCTCAAGGAGCTTGCCTTCTACTGGGGAAGGGAGGAGACAACACATAGACAGATAAGTAAATACGAAAAATACAGAAAATACATACAAAGTGATTTGCATATGCAGAGAGAGCAACAACAACTTGGGGAATCAAGAAAGGTCTTTTGTAGGAGGTGGTCCTTGAGCTGAACTTTAAAGGGAGAGCGAGGCTTCAAAAATCATAGATGAGGAGGCAGGGCATTTCAGGCATGGAAGGCAGCTTGCATTAAGGCACAGATAGACACTGGAGACGTAATATTTTATACATGGAACAAGAAGTACCCTAATTTGGCTCGAATGTAGAAAGTGTGAAGGGGAATAGCACATAATAAACTGGAAAGGCTAGGGCCAGATTTTGAAGGACTTCAGATCATAAAAGAAGGAATAATTTGTATTTTGTCCTGGGGGACAAAAGGGTACCACTTCAGTAGAAGCATAACATGCTCAAACTTGAGCTTCAGGAATATCATTTTTGGCAGCTGTGTGGAGGATGGTTCAGAGAGGGGAAAGAAAATAGGACACCACCACAATAGGAGAGGCAAAAGGTGAAGAGGACCTGAATTAGGTTGGTTGTGGTGTGAATGAAAGAAGGGGATAGATGTAAGAGATGTTGTTCATTCATTCATGAGCCCCAAACTACTCACTGTTCTTACAAAACAAGGGATGGTAAATTGTTTGTGCCTTTCAATATCTGGTGGGTTGGAATGAGTGAGGGATGAAAGAAGAATGAGTATATCAGAAAGGATTTCAATTCAGAAAATATTTATGAAGCACATAATGGGAGGAAAGTTTGGTAAAAAATGTTGTTCCTGCCCTAATGGAGCTTAATAGTACTAGTAGTCATCTAAGCCAACTTGAAGCATGCATTACCTTCACTCCCGTATATATCATTAACCAGTGGTCATCCCAGTCTATTCTCAAAGACCTCCAGTGAGAGGCCATTCACAGTCTCTTCTGGCAATTTTAATTGTTAGGAAATTTCTGCTTGTGTAAAAGCCAAAACCTTTCCACTTATAGCCTTCACCCAGCATTCCCAGTTGTGCTCTTCTGGACCAAATAGAAAAAATATAAAATCTCCTTTCCACATGAAATTTCTTCAAATACTGAAAGACAATTTTCATATCTCCCTGTCTTCTCTAGGCTAAATATTCCCAGCTCCATCAACCAACTCACCACTAACATAGTTTCCCAAACACTTGCTATCCTGGCTACTATTGTTTATACATATTCTAGCTTGTCTATATCCTTTCCAAAATATGAATAAACAACTTATTTTTGTGGCTTCAGTGTTTCCAAGGATCCTGTGGCTATTCAATAATTTTTAAATAAGAATGATAGTGGCAAGTGTGAGAAACATGCACATATCTAGAAATCAAATGTGTCAGTGTCTCATTACTTATAAAAAAACATGAAACAAAAAAGTGAAGACATCTAAATCATTCAACAAATAAAACGTAGCAGTAGAATTATCAAATAGCAATAATGAATTGAGGAACTTAATTGGTGAAGTAGATAGAGTGCCCAGCCTGGAGTCAGGAAGACTCATCTTCATGAGTTCAAATACCACCTTAGACATTTACTAACTGTGTGACCCTGGGCAAGTCACTCAACCCTATTTACCTCAGTTCCTCATCTGTAAAATGAAGTGGAGAAGGAAATGACAAACCACTCCAGTATCTTTGCCAAGAAAACCCCAAATAGGATTATGAAGAGTTGGATATGACTGAAACCACTGAACAATAACAAAGTCAGCTAGGTGACAAAGTGGATAAAGCACTGATCCTGGAGTTAGGAAGACCTGAGTTCACATTTGACCTCAGACACTTTAATAACTATGTGACTGAGCAGGTTACTGTACTTCTGTTTGCTGTGATTTTAATTTCCTCAACTATAAAATGGAAATTAATACCAGTTGTGGTCAGGGTTTTATGAGGTTCAAATGTGATATTTGTAAAGCCCTTGTGGTACATAGTAGGTGCCATATAAATGCTTATTCCTTCTCACTCCCAGTCCCCCAAATTCTACTCTACTCTTCTTCCCTCCTCCCTCATATGCAGGAGCTTACTTTCATGGAAGTTTTCAATTTCATCTCATCCATATTCTCGATAGCACTCCTATCTTATACCTTTGGCGTACAAATATTTTCCTTTGCATTTGAGAGGCAGCCTGGCTTGGTGAATAGTCTGTCCCAGAGTCAGGAAGACTTGTACTGCCTGTGTGACCCTATGCACATGACTTGACCCGTGGTGTTCAAAGCAGCTATCTCAAATTATAAATTGCAGAGAAAGCACAGACCTACATTGGTCCAGAGTTTCCTCATCTGATAGTTCCCTAGACCAATGACATCACAAGTCTAAACTCTATCATTATTAATGATCATAAAAAAACTATTGTTCTAAAGGCTCTTAAAGGAGCCATTTCACACAACCCCTGTATTCCACAAATGAGGAAACAGAGGCCCTAAGAGCAGGAAAATTACTTTCTCAAGGTCACACAAACAGCCTGCAGAGGCGGTCCTTTGTCCTGAATCCACTGCTTTACATTAACCTAGAACTTCCATAGTCATTAGCTTCTTAGAATATCAGAAGGGCAAGAAGACTTAGAAGTCACCCTGTCCAATCCTCCTAATTTGCCGATGGGGAGAGACTTGCTCCCAAGTCACATGTCCAGGAAGTAATAGACTTGAGACTGAAACTTAGGTTTCCTTATTTCTTGGTCAACATGTGTTACATGTAGTGGTTACTTAATGGTTGTTGAATAATGAGCGAATCTGATTTCATCTTCACAACAACCCTGATAAACATCATACAGAATGGACAGAGTGCTAGACTTGGAGTCAGGAGATCCAGATTCAAACACAGATGCTCAGATGCATGTAGGTGTGCAATCATAGAAACTTCACTGGACACTCTTGGAACCTCCCTTTCATCATTTCTAAAATGAGTAGAAAGCCTGGAAGCACCATACAGATGTCAGTCAACAAGCATTTATTATATGCCTCCTGTCTGCCAGACCCTGTGCTAAGTACTGGGGATACAAGCAAAGGAGGGGAAAAACTCACCAACCCTGCTTTCAAGAAACTCACATTCTGTTATTATTATCCCCATTCTGCAGATGAGGAATCAGATGCTTAGGAAGCATTAAGTAGCTTGTCTTCTTATTCCAAATTCAGTTCTTTTCTAAGGCATGCTTTTTTAAAATAGAAAGTCAGGTGGCAATGTGGATAAAGTATAGGGCTTGTAGTCAGGAAAACCTGAGTTTGAATCCAACTTTCAGATACTTACAAGCTGTGTGATCCTGGGTAAGTCGCATGACCTCTGTCTGCCTCATTTTCCTATCTGTGAAATGAGGATAACAATAGCACCTACCTCCCAGGGTTGTTGTGAGGATAAATGAGGTAATATTTATAAAGTGCTTTGCAAACCTTCAAGTGCTATATGTTGTTATTGTTTTTGTTCAATCATTTTGTTGTTTTGTTTTTTTTAGTCATGTCCAACTCTTCATGACCTCATTGGGATTTTCTTGGCAAAAATACTAGAGTAGTTTGCCATTTCCTTTTCCAGCTCATTTTACAGATGAGGAAACTGAGGCAAACAGGGTTAAGTGACTTGCCCAGGGTCACACAGCTAGTAAAGTATCTGAGTCCAGATTTGAACTCAGGAAGATGAGTCTTCCTAACTCCAGTTCAAGCACTCTATCCACTGTGACACCTAGCTGCCCTCAAGTGCTATATAAATGCTAACTATTATTATGTCTACTCACAATATTTTGCTTTCTTTGAGTGCAAGAAGTAACAACTAAATGAAAGTATAGAAACCCAGAAATACACAGAGATCAAAGGGACCAAGCTGAATTGCATTATAAATGAAAAATACATCAGTCAGGACTGGGAAAATCAAGGTTGAATGTAATATACTCAAAGGACAAAGAAAAAAAAGAAATCATGAAAGTTATGATGGAGGTAATGTGTATTTGTTCACCAACTGCACATAAACTAAAACTGAGGGGGCCTCTTTTGAAGATGATTAAATGTCAATTTAGATCAGACTATTATTATATTTTTATGTGTCTAGTGCTGTAGTGTTTTATAGGCCCATCCCTAGCCATGCTTCACTACTCAGCTTTCTGTGTAGACCAGAAATCATATCCCAGAGGGCTTAACCCTTTCACTACCAGAAACTCCCACTCTGAGAACCTACTGTACTGATTTGGGGTTGCCTCAGTCACCCACTACATCAAGGTCCAGCCCCAGTCATGCTTTACTTCACTCCCTACCTTGCTGTCACATGCTTATTCTTCCCAGTTCTTGAACCCATAATCAAATCAGTACTGTCATTCATCCTTAAAAGGGTGTCCCAGTGTACCCTTCTATGCCTAATTTTCCAAACCAAAATAGCCACCCTAGCTACCATTCCCCTATATGTTTTATCTCCCTTCATTGGAGTGTAAGCTCCTTGAAAGTGTAGACTTTCTCTTTTTGTATCTATGCCCTCAGCAATTTGCACAGTGTTCAGTAAGTGCTTAATAAATGCTTTTTCCCCCTGTATTCAAGCTTTCAAAGGACTTTGATGTATATTTCTATTGAGAGTTATGTTGACTCAGTGACCCATTGTTTCCATCCCTGCTTATCAATCAATGTTAGGGGAGGCTCTATTGAGGAAAGTGATACCAGCTCTACAGCTTTTTGTGTTACCTGCTCCTTGTCATGTGCCCATACCAGTGATGTTTGTACCCCTACTTGCAAATTGTCATGTTCTTGCTATCTTGGAGAGGAACCAATATGCAAAGGTTCAACCCCTTTAACTGACATGAACCTACCCACATTGTCTTTATCTCATTACAAAAGTTATCAATTAAAGCTAGCCCATCTGGAAGCTATTTGCTGATCTCCAGTGATCAGCCCATCAATGTGTTGCTGCCTTAACATAGTTATTACAAACTCCTTTTAATTCTCTTTGTCCTGAGTTTGCATTAATCTCAGTGAAAACCCAAACAATTTTCCTTTCAATGTTACCTTATTTGGTCCTCAAAACAACCCTGTGGGATGGGTAATGCAAGCACTATATATAGACATTCCAGTGGATTGGTCATCTCCTCAATCTGGGCATTCTCTCCATTGGTGTGCATTCGAGTCCATCTTTGCCTGCCTCTTCTGTTGGGATTCTTATCCATGTCCTCCCATAAGTACACTGCAGGGGTCTATCCAATGTGCTGGAGGCCTTCCTTGTTCTCCTTTGACAAAGCACAGCTGTCAGCAGAGCACGCAGACTGGTGCACTGGCTATTCATCATGTTCTCAACATGATCAGCTCATCTTCTTTTCTGTCCACACATTTCTGAAATGATTTCTTAAATGAAATCTCCTTTACTCCACTCCTCAGATCTTGGTTATAACATGGTGCAGCCTGCTCTGTCTGTCATATCCCTTTCTGTTTGTTACCTTCTAGGTGCTTCCCTCTCTCCTTTCTTCTGGGACTTTTCCTTGACTCACAGCCTTACAACATTAACAAAATAGATGGGCTTCTGTCTCAGGAAGAAATGTAGGGTCATTGAAGTGCAATTTCCTGAAGGTAATCCAGTCTGCTTGCCTCTTTCTGTTCAATTTTGGGCTCAATTCACCTTTCTGCTACATTTTGGTTTTGTTCAGTCATGTTTGACTCTTTGTAAATCCATTTGAGGGTTTTCTACAAATGAGAAACAGACACAAACAGGGTTAAATGACTTGCCCAGGGTCACAAGCTAGTAAGCATCTGAGGCCAGATTTGAATCCAGGAAAAAGAGTCTTCCTGATTCCAAGCCCCGTGCCACTTAGCTGCTTCTTTTCTGCTACCTAAAAATTATTATCTCTAGTTCACTGATGGCAAATTGGAGAGGCTTGGAGGGATGAAGTGACTTTCCTTTAATCAAGCAATTCAATAAACATATATTAAGTACCTACTAAATGCAAGGCACTGGTGGGGAAGGGGGGAAGGGATACCAAAAAAATGCAATAATCCTGGACCTCTAGGAGTTTATGTCCTAATGGTGGGATTATTTGTACATTTTTAATTTACCATTTGTAAATAAATAAGTGAAAGCAAGAGAGTTCCAGGATCCAGAGAGTATTAACAACTGGAGAAATCCAGGCTTCCTCTTGGAGGTGGCACCAGAAATGAGCTTTGATGGAAGCTAGTGTTTCTAAAAGGCGAAAGTTAAAAAGGGAGTGTATCCCAGGCGTGGCGGCCAGCCCACAGCAGGACATGGAGGTAGAAGAGAGACGATCAAGTTCAAGGGGAGGCTCATAAGCCATTTTGTTTGGAATGTGGATTACATAAAGGGAAATGATCTGAAAAACATATGGAAAAATCAAAGGGGAGAAAAGAGAAAGTCAGTCAGTCAATAACCATTCATTTAGTGACTCTTCTGTGCCAGGCACTCTGCTGAGCCCTGGGGATACAAAGAAAGGCAAAAGACAGTCCCGGCTCTCAAGGAGATCATGGTCTAACAGGAGAGGCAACATGCAAACAACTACAGAAAAACAAGCTTCGTGCAGGATAAATTGGAAACAAATCAACAATGGGAAGACACTAGCACTGAGGGGCATAAGGAAGGGCTTTTCACAGAAAACGGGATTTTAGATGAAGCTGACTAAATACCGAACTACAAAGTTTATATTTATCCTAGAGTTAATAGAAGTCCCTGAAGGTGTTTGAACAGGGGAGTGACATGACCAGAATATTAACCTGGTAGCTACGTGTAAGAGAGGAAGAGGAGAGAAAGCGAAATCAGAAGACCAGGGAAGAGGCAATTGAAATAGCACAGATGAAATGTGATCTGGTTCTGAAATAGGTAGTGTGTTGGCTGGGCATGTGAACTGAGAGACGGGGAGGAGATGCAAGGAATGCTACCAATAGTAGGTACATAATAAATATTTGTTGAAAATGGTGGAGCTGGGTCTAGAACTCGGGTCTTATGATTCATAATGAAGGGGGTATCATATACTATGCTTTCTGTTATTCAAATAAAAGGAAGAGTGCAGTTTCCAACTTACATATTAAATATTAAAGTACCTCTATGTGTCAGAAGCTGGAGACACAATCTTTTTCCCTCAAGGGACTTAACAGTTGAATAGTGAAGTTGCAATGAGAGAGAGAGGGAGAGAGAGAGAGAGAGCCCAAGCACAGTACATAATCTAAGATAGGGTGGATCACTGTCAGCCAGAAGACAAGAAAGGCTTCATGGAGGGAGCTACTCTTGACATGGGCCTTGAAGAGAAAGTTTCAAAAGCAAAAATGAAGAGAAAGTGTGTTCCTAGCATACGGGACAGCCTACACAATGCAATACAATACAACAGGAACTTATCAAATGCCTAATATATGCAAGGCACTCTACTAAGCAATGAAAAAATCCCTGGCCTCAAGGAGCTTAAGTTCAGGTGAAAAGAATGAGGGAGAAAAATAGCCCAAGATAGCCTTGAAATATAACTCCAAGACAAGGAGAAAAGCGTAACAATATGGTTTAGAAGTTGCAGGGCAGGTTTGGACAGAATACTACCTTCAGCCACAAAATTCAGCACCTACAAACATCAGTCTTCTTGTTTTCTAGATTCTTTTATGGCTAGTCCTTGAACTTTTTCATTACCTTAAGCCCCTAAATGAATAGTAACATATATCTGTATGTAATCCATAGCCCAGGGTCCCCCCAAAACACTGGGGTGATATGGATGGGTACAATCCTTAGTCCCAAAAGGGACCTCAGCTCCCATACAGGAACTCAAGGTACTAACTGCATATCAGGTATGGGACCAACTCTTTTTTTCAACCCACAGAAAATGTGCCCATCAACTCTTAACCTTTTGGAAGAGATATGAAGTTAGCATTGGTATTGGAGCAATACTCTAACATTCCAGTGTAATCCCTCTTTCATACAGAGTTATACACAGTTCCTTCCGACTCATAATGCCACACCATGGCTTCAATTCCCCTCAAAGGTAAACACATTTTGGAAAAAAACTGAATAGGCAATCCTCTTTCCATCAAACTTGTGCTATCTGAGTATTTCACTGTATTTCCCACACAAGAAAGAAGTGAATAGAACCAATAGAAAAAATTTATACAATAACAATAATATTGTACGGACAAGCAATTTTGACAGACTTAATTCTGATTGAAGGCCAATACAAGTCCAGGGGATTAATGAAGGAGCGTGCTATCCACCTAACCTCATGAGAGAGAGGTAATGGACTGTACTAAAAGAATGCATCAGAATGAGACATGTATTTTTGGACATAACCAATGTGGAAATTTGTTTTTCTCAATTACACATATTTATTACAAAATTTTATTTTTCTTTTCTTTTCTTTCAATTATGGGGGAGAAGGAAGTGGGGAAGTAGAGAAAAGGGATAGAGTTGCCAAAATGAAAAAAAAAGAGTCACTGAAACATATCTTTGAAATGCACAGAAGAGAACAGAAGAAAGACCAGAAGGAATAAGATAAACAGAACAGTTTTGAAAGTAATGTTAAATTTATTATATACTTTAAAAGAAAAACAAGTCACATATAATAAAGGTTTACAGTTATAGAAGCAGCTAGGTGGCATAGTAGATAGAACCCCTCGCCTAGAGTCAAGAAGACCTGAGTTCAAATCCTGCCTCAGATACTTTTGAGCTGTGTAACCCTGGACAAGTAACTTAACCCCTGTTTGCCTCAGTTTTCTCATCTGTAAAATGGGGATGATAATAGTACTACCTACCAGAATTATTGTAAGGATTAAATGAGATAATACTTGTAAAGCACTTAGCACAATGCTTGGCACATAGTAAGCAATATATAAATGTTAGCTATTATTAACCCTCTCTGTCCTCCTGTGTATTTAGAACTACTCATTTTTGTTAATGTTTATTAAGTTCAGAATTTTTTAAATGGGGGAAGGAGGACTTGCTGTAATCAGGAAATCTCACTCTAAAAGGTCCTGAGCCCATGCTCTCAAACTCAGAAACTATTGAACTTGGAGTCACCCATAAGGCAACTGCCAAAGCTGAGACTCCCCTTTCAGACTGAGTGTGTACTCACACGTTTACTTCTGTCATGTGCATCCTCAGGAAATCTTTCAGTGCCCTAGTCATTATCACTTGTTAAGGTGGGAAACACCACTCTGGCTAGCTCCCCTCTTAGGCCATGTGGAAACACATGTCCACCACTGCCATGTGCTTCTGCCAAAAGTCACCTTTAAATGCTCCTAGGAGGGCTAAGGGGGAAAGCATGATCCGATCTATGATGAAATACAAAAATCTGAGGTCCCTTTGTCAAGTTGGCCATGGAAGACCAATCCCGTAGTGATTAATTATTTTCCACAGTGTTCCCTACCTGCAGTGAGGATCCCTGAGACCAGATTAATAGTGATACCTGTTGTTGTTGTTGTTGTTTGTCCTTCGTTCTCAAAGAGGACCAATGACATCACTAGTATGATGTCTTGATTTGCCAACGAACTGGATTTGAGTGAGGCGGAGCTATGCAAAGTTGCTCTCTCCTTCAGAGTCAGTCATCAGAGTCCAGTGGCAAGACAAAGGTCAAGACAACTGGCCTTTCTAAAGTAAAGTCTTTCCCAGGTCTCAGTTTGTCTGAGACCATGCCCATCCAATGACTAATGGCTAAGTAGGAATTGAGACAAAAGATGGCCCAATTTACTTTCCCAAAGATATCCATCTGGGAAGGGAAGACCCTCAGAGTTTATGGCCAAAAGAGAAAATAATTGCTAGTCTCACTCATTCTAAGCCATCAAAAACCAAACAATGAGCCACAGAGGCTTGGACTGGGTCTGTTATTGGCCATTCAATGAAAGCCAGAATGTTTGGGTTTAAAGACTTGGTCAAGTACCTCCATTAAAAACACAATGAGCTTTTTTAAAACCTATTTTTCAGAAATATCTGGTCATAATTTCAAGGACCACCTGGCAATAATTTCACCAGAAGGGAGTCCCTGAACCAAAGAGCAGAGTATTTAGCTAATTATGACTATTTACAAAATAAATTCTTTCTCAATCCTATGTCCTAATGTTTCCTCTCAATAAGAAAAATAATTTCCCTTACTTTTCTTACAACTTCTTACTACCCTCCTTTATCTCATGATATTCCATGCCCCCAGAATATCCCTGTCAGTGTGTTCATGAGTTTTGAAACATGTTTTAAGCCCTAAAGTGTTCTACGGCCAAATAAATCTGGGAAGCATTGCTTCTTAACATAGTTAAAAAAGCATTTTGAGCTCCAGCTGGAGAGGTACATCTTCCCCTAGCAAAGTCTAAGCTCTGAAAGGACACTCTTCACTCCAAAGGTGAAGGCCAGGGTAGAGAAAGGAAGGGACTCCGTCTTTCTACATTCACCAGAAGAAACAGGGAAAGGGACTGCCTTGTCCTCAAGCCACTATCAGGTGTTATAGTGAATAGTGAATGGAGTAGAGAGACCCTCAGTTGACTTAACTGAAAAATAAGGATAACATGCTAGTATATCCTACGGCCTAAAGGGTAGCCATATCACCACCTAACTAGCCCCATGGAAATCATTGTCAGAGACTAAATACTGGAGCAGATGGACCACAGCTCTGAGTCAGGAGCGCAGAATGTCTTAGGCTGCTGTTTCCTTTCTATAGGGCAAGTATCTCTTCTTGGATAAGATCTGTCCATCTAAAAACACATCTTTTTTTTAATGCTCAGTTAAATTCTTCCAAAATTTGTAGATTTAAAAAATAAAACAAGGGGCAGCTAGGTGGTGCAGTGGATAGAGTCACAGTCCTGGGGTCAAGAGGACCTGAGTTCAAATGTGGCCTCAGACACTTGACACTTCCTAGCTATGTGACCCTGGGAAAGTCACTTCACCCCAACTGCCTCACCATAAATAAATAAATAGATAGATAGGTAGATAGATAGATAGATAGATAGATAGATAGATAGATAGATGGATAGATAGATGGATAGATGGATAAATGAATAAATGAATGAATAAATAAATAAATAAATAAATGGATACATGAATAAATAAATAAATAAATAAATGATAAAGCAAAATAAATCACATAAAACCCCATTTATTAGTAAACCAAGCAAGAATCACTCTTACATTTTTATCCTATCAGTATTTCTTATCCTCTTTAGGGAGAAATAGTAACATGGTCTATACAACATGGGGCCACTAGGTAGTGCAGTGGATAGAGTGTCAGGCCTGGAGTCAGGAAGACCTGAGTTCAAATGTGACCTCTGATACTTATTAGCTGTCCCACCCTGGGCAAATCACTTAACTCTGTTTGCCTCAGTTTCCATGTTTATAAAATGAGCTAGAGAAGGAAAAGGCAAACCACGTCAGTATCTTTGCCAAGAAAACCCAAAAAAGGGGGTCACCAAGAGTCAGACACAACTGAAATGACCGAACTAATCAACAGAAAAGTGATAATAATAAATAATAATAGCCAACATTTATACAGTGCCTACTATGTGCCAGGCATATTATTTCATTTGATCCTCACAACAACCCAGGAGGTAGCTGCTATTATTTTCACTTTACACTGAGGAAACTGAGGCAAACAAGATTAAGTAACTTTCCCAGAGTCACACAGCCTGTAAACATCTGGGGCCAGATTTGAATTCAAGTTTTCATGACTCCAGGTCCATCTGTCTAGCAGTTACCGAGTATGGTTTACTCAATATGACAAATATCAATATGGGGATCTCTTAGCATGTCCTCACAAGCCTGATCTATGGTCCTCTGAAATCACTGTTGTTTCAGGCCTAGAAATGGGTTACCTACTAGTGGTCATGGGCAATTTTTCCTTCTTTAGACCTCATGTAGTATTCTTTGCCTTTCTTACGCACTCACTATGTTTTTCACACCCCAGCAAAGAGACAAATAAGGAAATGCACCACACTCCTGTTGGAAAAGTCAGGGACTATGGAAATGGAGTGATACATTTGCTGCCAAATATGATTTCTGTGTTGCTTGGTTTTGCTTAGCTGCTTCTCTTTGTTACATAGGAAGGATCACAGAGACAGGAAGGGAAATGAGTTTAATCTAGAAATGACTATGATATAAAAACAAAAAATATCAATAAAATGTTTTATAAACAAAAAGATGGGCAATTAGGTGGCGCAGTGGATAGAGTGCTGGGCCTGGAATCAAGAAGACTCACCTTCCTGAGTTCAAATCCAGCCTTAGATACTTCCTAACTCTGTGACCCTGGGCAAGTCACTTCACCCTTTTAGCCTCAGTTCCCTCATCTGTAAAATGAACTGGTGAAGAAAACAACAAACCATTCCAGTATCTTTGCCAAGAAAACCCCAAATAGGGTCACAAAGTGTCAGACATGACAAAAAACGACCAAACAACAACAAAAAACCAAAAAGATATATATCAATAGTAGGTAATGGAGGACCATGCTGCTCCTTGTGCTGGTTAACACTTTTATCAGAACCTTTTATAAAGGCATATGAGACATTTTTATCCAATTTGCAGATAACACAAAACTAGGAAGGACAGTTTACACATTGGATGAGAATCAGGATGACAAAGCTCAGGAAAAGATCATTCCATGCTCAGATATTGGGTCAGATCTCATAAGATAAAATGTAATAAGTATAAAGGTCATATTTGGATTCAATAAATCAACTTCATGAAACACCAGAGGTATAGACAGGGCTAAACAATTTCATCTGGAAGAGATATGAGACTTGAGTGAATTGCAAACTCAACATGAGTCGATAGTACGATATAGTAGCCAAAAAATATTAATGGAATTGTAGGATTCATAAAGAGAACAGTAATGTCTGGGGCTAAAGAAATAAGAGTTTTGCTGTCCTCTCGCTAGTGCACCTAAGCCACATCATTCAATACTGGGCATCACATTTGTGGAATGATGTCAGTAGGCCCAAGAGTATTCAAAGGATAGCAACCAGAACAGTGAAAAGCCTCCAGATCATGCAATATAAGGACCAGCTGAAGAAACTGGAGACATGTAACCTTGAGAAGAGACGATTTAATGATGTAGTCACTATCTTCCAGTATTTGAAAGGCCATCACCTAGAAGAGGAATTAGACTTACTCTCTTTGTCCCTAGGAAGCAAAACAAAAATTAGAAAGAATGAGTGGAAATTGCCATTTTAAACTAATTGTTAGTTAAGGAAAAACTTCCAAATAATTCAAGCTACTCAAAAGTGGAGGGAAGCAAGATGGTGCAGTGGATAGAGTGCAGAACCTGGAGTCAGGAAAACATCTTTTGTGTGACCCTAGGCAAGTCACCCTGTTTGCCCCAGTTTCCTCATTTGGAAAATGAGATGGAGAAGGAAATGGCAAACCACTCTAGTATCTTTACCAAGAAAACCCCAAATGGGGTCATGAAGAGTCAGACATGACTGAACAATAACACTCAGAAGTGGAATGGGCTCCTTCAGTAGGTAGTGGGGGTTCTCATAGAGGTCTTCAAAAAGAGGTTGAGTAGCCACTTGTCAGGTATCTTGTAGAGGGGATCCTGTGGAGGTCATGGGTTGTACCAGATCAGGGGGAGTCAACAAACTATGGTTAAACTAAACAAACTAAAATTAGTACTTTATTTAAAAATGTAAAAACATTCTTAGCTCAAGGGCTACACATGAACAGATGATGGGCAGATTTGGTCCTCAGGCCAGAATTTGTCAACCCCAGATCTCTCTCAATTCTGAGATTTTGTGGTTCTATGAAATAACTGAAGTCTATATTCTTTAAGTCATACAGCAGGTCTTAAACCTTTTGATAGCAGGATTCCTTTAACACTTAAAAATTACTGAAGACCCATGCCAGAGCTTTTGTTTATGTGGGTTATATCTATCAATATTTTCCATGTAAGGAAGCAAAATGTCTCAATATTACTATTAAAATAGTTTTGACCCTTGGACCATCTGAAAGGGTCCCCAGGGCGCATAGAGGTCCCGGACCACATTTTGAGAACTGCTGAGATCACACCCCCAGACCTCTTTTGAGTACTTGTTATATGCCCAGTGCTATGTAGTCATTGTGGAGAAGAAAAAAGACATAGGTAATGTACTCCTGTGCCTTGGAGGAGTTTCTAAAGCTTCTTAACTAGAACCACAAAATGTTAGAGCTGAAAGGGAGCTAAGAGATCACTTCCTTTAGCCAATTGCTTTTACTAATAAGAAAACCAAGGCCCTGAGAGGCACAAGATGCATGTCTCTTTAGGTATGCTAATAATTCCCTCAATTTCTCAGTTTCTTGCTCAGATTTCACTATATTTCTTTTTTAATTAAATTTCCAATAGTTCTTTACCTGCTTGTTAGCTTTATCAGGATCCTGGGGCTTCCCTTGCTTTTAATGACAATCCAATGAGATACTGGCTGTGCAAACATTTGCAAATCATAAAGCATGACAAGGATTCTCATCATTATAATTACTAACGTAATAGCCTGCCTTGCCCTTAAAATCTCATCATGTATAATCAGGAAAGATGCTCCAAGGATCCATGGTCTCCTTGGGATGGGTTCTTTCTCCACTTGATAAATAGTAGCGTACTGGAGCCAGTCTATACCAGCTTGTGAGAGCCCATTGTTAAATTTTCAGTGTCCATCAATAAACATTTCTTAAACACCTACTATGGCTAAGCACTATGTGCTCATAGTGTAAGCACTTACACCTCAGAAATCAGCAGATGCAACAAATTGAAACTTAATTTATTGTTTTGTTTGTTATATTGACTAGAGGTATCAAAAATGCCTACTGGGCGGCTGCCCACTGAGCCACTGCCCATAATACTCCCTATTGCAGAGGAACCAGGATAAAATGCAATTGGGAAATATTTAACAAAATAATAAAAATACAATGAAATGTAAGTAATATTGACATGTGGTTTTCTAAGTCAATATGTAACCTACGTGACATACCCATATGATCCTTATTTGTGGCCCTGTTTCTAGTTAAGTCTAATACCATAGACTTAAGAAAATGATGGAGAAAATGTTAATAATGCAGGTCAAACTTATTAAACATTGACCACCATTCACTCCTGGATCACTATCATATTATGCCTATATTCGTTTCCTAGTCATCTGCTTTATGGAAACAAGCAGCCTCTCTCTATTTAAAAGGTTTTCAGGCTGGTAGGACCTTGCCAGAATTTATATTCTACTAATGGAGCCAGCTATTGGAAGCTAGGTGGCACGGTGGACTGAGTGTTGGAACTGAAGTCAAGAAGACTCCTCTTCCTGAGTTCAAATCTGGCCTCAGACATTTACTGTCTGTGTGACCCTGGGCAAGTCACTCAACCCTATTTACCTCAGTTCCTCATCTGTAAAATGAAGTGGAGAAAGAAATGGCAAACCACTCCAGGATCATTGCCAAGAAAATCTCAGATGAGGTCATGAAGAGTCAGACATGACTGAAAAGGACTGAACAACCACAAAGAGTCTTTGGGAATCCAGGAACAGGATTTTTCATGGGGGAATGTAGAACACACCTCCTCAAAATATTAATAATCACACTTGATTATTGGCTCCCAGTTGGAATGGGGAGTTACTTCAATTGTGTATTTGTTCCTCATTTGTGGTAATATGGAAAGAGTGTCAGACTTGGAATTAGAAGATTTTGGCTTGTGGCTTGGCTCTAGAACTAAACTAGCTATTCCACTAAAGTAATTTTACTACTTGAAACCCAGTTTCTTCATCAGTATAATAGGGTTAATAATAATACTTACACTATCCAACTTACACGGTTGCTATAAGAAAAGTTTTGTGAAGGAAAGCAGCATGGTCTTATGGAAGGGGGATTGTACATATCCAAAAGAGAACATATTTTATCCCTAACCACTACCACCACCACAATCCATTCCTCTCTCAGATTCTGGATTTTATATCATTATTTTTCTAATTACCCAGGTTGGTAATTTTGGTGTCATCTCACTTACTCTCCTTCACCCCATGTATCCAGTTGACAAATCTTGTCATTTCTACCTGCACAGCATCTCTCACATCCATCCCCTTCCTTCTACCTACATGGCCGCCATTCTTGTTCAAGTCTTCATCACTTGCAAGTCTTGTCTCAAGTTTCTCCCCATATTAATGCATCCATTTGCAACATAGTCCTCAAAGTTATTTTTTTAAGTGAAGGTCTAAGTCATATATACACACACACTCAATAAAATTCAGTGGTTTCCTAACATTAACAACATTAGGATCAAATATGAATGTAATGAGTATAGTCTGGGGAACTCCCCTAGAACTGAGTCTCCAGCTTGGCACTGTTGATTTGGGCCCTTGCTAAAGGACCAGAGATTCCTGGTTCATTCCCCTAGTCCCTGGCTTCTAGTGGTGCATATATCTTAGCAAAGAGTACAGACATAGGGCCCACTGAAAGGTCCAGGTCACAGCCTAGGATCCAGGCTGGCCTCCAACAGATTAGAGGTGTTCCCCTCATTACAGCAATTATATTACATTCCTTTGTTTGTAATAAAGATTTTTACAATTCGGCCTCATCTTACCTTTCTATTCTTATTAGACATTCTCTCTGCATAGTCTACGGTCCAACCAAAATAGCCTGCTAGCTGTTCCACCAAACTCCACCTTCCATAGGCATGCTTTGGCACCAGCTGACTTAAATGCTTGAAATGCTCTTCCTACTAATCTGTGCCTTTTGAAATTCCCTATTTCCTAGTAACTTAGCTCAAACACCACCCTCTCCATGAGGCCCTTGCTGGTCTCTGAGAGGCCAGTGTCTTTTTCTCCAAGGCTATCTTGCATCTGTTTATGTGCTTTGTATACCTATAAATAGGAAGCTAGACGGCACTGGGCCTGGGCTCAAAAAGACTCATCTTCCTGAGTTCAAATCTGGCTTCAGACACTTACTAGCTGTCTCCCCATGGGCAAGTCATTTAACCCTGTTTGGTGCAGTTTCCACATCTGTAAAATGATCTGGAGAAGGGAATGGCAAATCACTCCAGTGTCTTTTCCAAGAAAACCCAAAAAATGGGGTCATGGAGACTCAAACATGATTGAAACGACTGAATAACAGCACTAAGTGTCAGCCACTGTGCTAGGTACTGTGGATACAAAACCAACATCAGCTATTATCATTAAAGCAAAAAGTGCTGTGTGGGGGCAGCTAGGTGGAGCAGTGGATAGAGCACCGGCCCTAGAGTCAGGAGGACCTGAGTTCAAATCTGGCCTCAGACACATAACCCTTACTAGCTGTGAGACTCTGGGCAAGTCACCTAATCCCAATTGAATCACCGAAAAAATAAATAAATAAATAAAGATGCTGTGTAAATGTTAGCTGTTACCTCCACCTCACTTACAAAGTTGTTGTAAGATGCTTTGTAAACTTCAAAGCACTATACAAATATGAGTTATTTTTGTAGTATCAATAAATAATTATTCCCACAAAATACATTAAGGACCTACTATATGTAAGACATTGCAATCAGACATTCTAATGTGCACTGTTCTGGAATGAATGTTACCAGAGAGTTGTTTCTTATAATCCCAAGTGTTGAGTCATATTTCTTAGGCACTAGTTCTAAATCTGCACCCTTAATTACTACCAGGCTAATTTTTTTATTTCCTTTTCATTCTTTTGTGTGTTTCATCTAAAATCAGATTCATGTAGAGGAGGAAAAGTGAAGTGGAAATGGTTTATCATTTACGTAGAGAGTGGAGTGGTGGTAATTGCTTAGTGATGAAGACAAAATTCTTTAAAATAAGGCTATTAATATTTCATCAAAAATCTTTTCTACAAAACATCCTAGCATCTCTGGCCACAATTTTCATCCAGTTAACATGGGGTGTTATTTTTTTTTTCAAATTCATCCTTGATCCATTTTCAAAAGACCACTTGAGGCCATTAATTTTTCAGTCTGTTTCAGTCACTCCCTACAGAACAGAGTGTTTTCTCCCCTGGTTCTTCTTTTGAAAAGCTCAAACTGTAGGAAATGGATTCTAGCAATTACAACTGAAAATTCAGCTCTGAGACAACATGTTCAAGAAAGATTGTTACTGACATTCTAGAGAAATTCCTGGACAAAAGAAAAATCATATAGAGTCTGAATAAAAAGCATAATGAAAATAAGCAAGAGAGGCAGTGTGCATAGTGGATAGATGGTTAGGAAGATCTGATTTTAAGTCATTCCTAGCTAGCTATGGTAGCTTAACTTCTCAGTGTCCTAGACAACTCTTTTTTTTTTTTTTTTGGCTAGACGATAGGGCTAAGTGACTTGCCCAGAGTCACACAGCTAGCAAGTGTTATGTGTCTGAGGCCAGACTTGAACTCAGGCCCTCCCGGCTCCAGGGCCAGTGCTTAATCCACTGCACCACCTCGCTGCCCCATCCTAGACAACCCTTTAAGCCTGTAAGTTTCAGATGAGGGGCCAGTCTGCATTCGTAGAGGGTGTTTCCACACTGAGACATCCTTATACTGATGAAATCACAGTTTCCTACCTCTCCCACAAAAAAAAAAAAGGTTATAAGAAGTCACATTTCCATAATCCCTACAGATATTTTCTTTGTAACAGCCCTTTGAGGCATCATAGTATAATGGAAAGACAATTTGTTCTGGAAACAGAGGCCCTGGGTTCAAATCTTGCTCTGTAACACTTATTAGCCATGAGACTTTAGGCAAGTCTTTGAACCTCCTTGAGCCAAAGTTGCCAATCTGTAGCAAGAGGAGTTGGATTAAATGGCTTTTGAGGCGCCTTCCAACTCTAGATCTATAACCGTATGATCCAAGGTAAGTAGAGAAAATATGTATTATCCCCATTTTATAGATAGAGGAACTGAGGCTAAGAGAAATAAAGAAATTTGCCTGGAGTTACAT
This sequence comes from Vombatus ursinus, assembly GCF_900497805.2. Lineage (NCBI taxonomy): Eukaryota > Metazoa > Chordata > Mammalia > Diprotodontia > Vombatidae > Vombatus > Vombatus ursinus. Next base: position 4,520,014 of record NW_020947122.1, read on the forward strand.
AGCTAAAAAGTGTTAGAGCCAGGAAAAGATATGAGTAAATCGATCATGAATCTCAGTTGAGTGAGACAAAGATCTAGCAAAAGAGAAAGATAATTTGTAAACTGGCAAACTAGAGTAGCAAAATAGGGTGTAAGAGAATAGCAGACCATAAAGCCAAATGTAAAATATTTTATCTGAAACTGTGGTATAAAAATCTGGTAGAAATCCTGTGAGCATGACTAATATGAAAATATGTTTAATAGGAATACATATAGAGAGCCTATATCAGATTACACGCTGTCTTGGAGAGGAAGGTGGGGAGGGAGGGGGAGAAAGTTTAAAACTCAAAAGGTTATGGAAGTGAATGTTGAAAACTAAAAATAAATTAATACTAAAAAAAATTAAGTGAAATGCTATGAGGTCAAATACTTTATAACTTGTCTAAGGATACTTAAAATGGTAAAAGAAAAAACAAACCCTCTCTCTCAAGTGGTCAGTGTCCTCACAAAAAGGGAGAAATCTAGAAAATAAAGGAAAGCTTGTAAGCTACAGATGTGGTTGGGCTATGGAAATATATAGACAGCTCAGCTTTAGCGTGGCATAGATAGATATCTGGTAGGGGATCTGGCTCATTCCTCTCTAAGGGAGGCTGTGATTTCTGCCCTTGTGCAAAGCAAGAAGAGGGCGGTGACTGGGTTTTTGCCCCTTCCCTTTTCTATCTCCAAGAGGAGTATTGACCTAAAATTTTATCTATCTACTACCCTTCAAATATTAGTCCAGGATACTTTGGGGGGACCAGAATCAATGCCATTTTCCTTGATTGTCCTCAAGGGGAGGGTAACTTACCAGCTTAGCTCCCTCCTCCCAAAACAAAACAAAAACATAAACTATACGAACAGCTAATAAAACTCATTTATTTATTTATTTATAACTTGTTTACCAAAGAAGTAGTAACCAAAAATCAGAGAAGTTGCGCAGATTAGGGTAGACAATAGATTACATCAGAATAATTAAGAACTCTTTACCTTGGAAGCAAAATAAAGCCCAAAAAGCAACTGAAAAGATACAGATAATGATTGCAGCAGAGAACAGAGAGAATGATATGCTATTCTTACCTACCACCTAATAAAATCCTGGTAGCTGTTGTCTGCAGATTTCACGTCTCTCCCCTTCCTCAACAAGTTCAGTATGGGAATTTCTTCAGAACACTTTTTCTCTCCTCCCTGACTCCTACCCTTATACTAGGGGATTTCGACATACATATTGACTCTCCTTCAAACACTTTAACCATTCAGTTCCTCAACCTCCTCACTTCCTATGATCTTCTCTTTTGCTCTACCTCAACCACATATGAAGATGGCCCCTTGATTTTTCCATCACCCACAAATGTACCACCTCCATTGCTCAAGAATCCTAAAATCCCCTAATCCAGTCATAATATACTTCGTCTGCATCATGACCTCCAATCCCTTGACCCTTCTACTGTTTCCCAGGCCATCTCCCCTGAACTAGCCACTGTCTTCCTCTCATCTCGACTCCTTGGTGAGCCAATTCAACTCTACACTGTCCTTCTCTCTTGAACCCTATAGCCCTCTTATCATTATATCAATGATGTCCTGCCAAGCCTCAGCCTTGGGTCATTTCCACCCTTCACCACCTTCACTCCTACACATGTGCAGATGAACAAAAGTGGAGAAAATCACACAACCGTTCTGACTGTGTCCACAGTAAATTTATGTTGCACTGTAAATCTTGAGTTCTCCCTCTATACTACTTCACTTGGTGATCTCATCAGTTTTCATGGATTTTTACTATCTCTATCTTGACGATTCTCAAATCTACCTCACTGAAACCTCATTGCTACTAGGCAATCCTTCTGTACCTGCCCTATTAATTCACTATTCTACTCCACATAGCAGTGCTTCCAAACCTTTTCATCCTTCCTCAGACTTCCTATGGTTCCCCTGCCACTCACTCTCTCAGCTGAGATCATTATTCCATATTTTACAGAAAAATTTGAGGCCAGTCACCATGAACTCTCTCTTCTTCCCTCTTTTTTACTTCATATCATTCATTCTGCCTTCTGCCACTATTCCCTCCTTCACTCCTGGCTCATGTGATAAGGTGGCCTTACTCTCCAGGAGGGACTAACCTCTCTAACCTGCCCAAGAGATCCTATTCCATCTCATGTCCTCCAACAAGTTGCTTCCTCTGTCATCCCCACCATATCACTTATTTTCAATCTCTCTCTGTCTACTGGCTCATTCCCTACTGCCTAAAAAACATGCTTATATCTTGCCCATCCTGAAAAAAAACTCTCACTTGTCCTTTTAATCTAGCTAAACATTGTCCTATATTTCTCCTGCCCTTTGTGGCTAAACTCCTTGTAAAAGCCATCTACAATAGGTGCCTCCACTCTCTCTTCCCTCATTTTCTTCTCAACTCCTTCCAATCGGACTTCCTACCTTATCATTCCACCGAAACTGCTCTCTCCAAAGTTAACAATGATCGCTTAGTTGCCAAATCTAATGTCTTTTTCTCAATCCTTATTCTCTTCAATTTCTATGCAGTTTTTGACACCATTGATCACTTTCTCCTCTTTGATACTCTCTTCTCTCTAGGTTTCAGGACTCCACTTTCTCCTGGTCCTGCTTTCTACCTATCTTCTCAGATTCCTTTGCTGTATTCTCATCAAAATCACTCCCTCTATCCATGGGTATACCATAGGATTTTGTCATGGACCCTCTTTTCTTCTCCTTCCATACTACCTCACTTGGTGATCTCATCAGCTTTCATGGATTTGATTACTATCTCTATCTTGATGATTCTCAAATCTATCTACCTGCCCCAACTTCTCTGCTGACCTCCAATCTAGCATCTCCAATTTCCTTTCAGACATCTGGATATGGATGTCTTAAACTAAACATGTCCATAATAGAACTTATTATCCTTTCCCCTAAAATCTCCCTCCCTCCTACTCTCCCTATTACTGTAGAAGGCAACACCATTCTCCCAGTCCCTCAGGTTCACAATGTAGGAGTCATTCTCATCTCCTCACTATCTCTCATCCTCCATGTCCAATCTGTTGCTAAGACCTATCAATTTCACCTTTGCAACACTTCTGGAATATGTCTCCTTCCCTCTTCTGACACAGCCACCAATTTGGTACAGGCCCTCATCAGCTCACACCTGGACTGTTGCAACAGCCTACTGATAGGTCTGCCTGCATCAAGTCTCTCCCCACTCCAATCCATCCTCCATTCAGCCACTAAAGTGATTTTCCTAAAGCACAAGTCTCATCATGTCAGCCCCCTACTCAATAAACCCCGGTGGTTCACTATCACCTCCAGGATCAAATACAAAATGCTCTATTTAACATCCAAAGCCTTTCTTAACATAGCCCCCTCTTACCTTTCCAGTTTTCCTACATCTCCCTCATTGCATACTCTTCAATCTAGTGACACTGGCTTGCCTCCTGGCTATTCCACAAACAAGATACTCCATCTTTCAGCTCCAGGTATTTTTCTTGGACTATCCTCCATGCCTGGAATGTTCCCTCTCCTCATGTCCACCTACTGGCTTTAAGTCTCAACTAAAGTTTCATCTTCAACATGAAGACTTTCCCAATTCTTCTCAATTCTAGTGCCTTCTCTCTCTTAATTATTGCCTATTTATCCCATAGGTAGCTTGTTTGTACATATTATTTGTTGTTTCCCTGCTAGATTGTGAATTTCTTGAGGGCAGCGACTGTCTTTTGCCTCTTTTTGTATCCCCAGTGCTTAGTACAATGCCTGACACATTGTAGGTGCTTAATAAATCACTCCCTTCATCTATGGGTATCTTACAGGATGTTGTCATGGACCCTCTTTTCTTCTTCTTCTATACTACCTCACTTGGTGATTAATAAATGTCTATTACTTGAGGTGGAATCTGATCTTTATAGTCTTTAAGGTGGTCAAGAGAGATTCCCAGCAAGAGCTGGGAATCAAGAGACATGATAGGAACAAAATTCCCTTATTTATCTGCAGCTTTGAAACTCTAATCCACCATTCAAAACACCTCAACTCATCTATTTGACTGATCTCTCTAAATTCCTCCAATCATCTGAAGAAATTCCTTCACTCATTCAGATAGGTGTTTTCTCAGCCAATCCAGTGTCATATCTTCTGTATACACAGCATACAGTTTCACAGGGTAGTCCCTCAGAAAAATCATCCAATCCATCTGGGCAGGAACAGTTGTTACAACTATTTGATTCACCACTTTATGACAATGAGAATTCTACTCAGAGAAACAGATTGTTCTATGTGTCCTAAGTAAGAATTAGAAATTAATAAAAGGCATAAATGTGACTATTAAAACATTAGATTTTATTCTATCTTTGCCATAAGCAAACATCAAACTATATCCCTAAAGAAACCAATTTGACAATTGCTCCACTGATTCTGGATCAATCTAATGTAGTGCTTTGAGTGTAGTACCAAAGATGGACATGGTTGATGATCCAAGAGGGTTTAGAATGTGTTCTACCAATTCCAGGTTCCTTAAGCAATCCATCTGCTCTCTGTCATCCAGGAATTTCTCTAATCCTTTTTTAAAGCTATTTATATTTTTATCTTTTCCTTAACACTTGGGAATAATGAGTGTGAAGCAATATGGCTTTTATTTGTCCTAAACTTACCTGTCTCAAGCTTTGGGGGTTGTCTCTTCATTCTAATACTTCAGTGAAAGGGACTGTGTTCACCCAATACAAGCCATTCTCTGTCCTTTAGACATGGATCACATCTCTTTTAGACTGTTTTATTCATTCTAAACAGTCTTAAGCTGCATTTGGAATCAGGAAGTGTACGACTCAATTCTTACCTCATATACATACTAGCTGGGCAAGTCACTGAATCTTCCTTCAGTCTCATTTTCCTTCTTTGTAAAATGGAGAAAAAAATTACCTACAGTACTTGATTCACATGGTTGTTCTGAAGGTGATATGAAATAATGCATGTTAAAGTACTTTGTACACTTTGAAGCAATATAGATATCAGTTACTATCAATCAATCAACAAGCATTTATGATCTTACTACATTCCAAGTGATGGCCATCTGCAGTCATTTTGATCTTTATCTTGCCACTGGACCCAAATGACTGTGGAGGAAAAAGTGAGGCTGGTGACTTTGCACAGCCCTCCCTCACTTAAATCCAATTCACTTGCATGTCATGGCATCACCTCCCTGATGTCATGGTCCTCTTACAGAATGAAAGACAAACAACAATATTCCAGGCACCATACTAGGCACTGAGGCAAAAATAAAGCAGTCACTTGCCCTTGGGGAGCTTACATTCTAACTAAAATGGATAAATTAGCAGTAAATAATTGACTATAACATGTGAAGGGAAACATAATGAAAGAAATATAAAACTAAAACATATTGAAATTTTAAATACTCTTTGGGACTGGTTTCGGGATGTCTATATGTTTGAGCACAGAGTAAGCACCTAATAAATGTTTGACAATGTAAATGTGTTTCATTCTTTCATAATTTAGCTACAGATACACAGATCTATGTTAATTAATGAATCATCTGGTACCAAAGTTCCTTTTTATAAAATCTGCCATGTTGAGAGCCAGAGAAGAGAGAAAGAGGGAAGAAAAAGGAAAGAATGAGAGAATAGATGGAGAAAGAAAGGGAGTAAAAGGGGCAGAGGAAGAGGGAGAAGAAGAGGGAGAGAGGGGAGGAGAGAAGGAACGGAGGAAAAAAAGATAGGAGTAAGGAGGGAGGGGGAAAAGGAAGAAGAAGAGGGAGAGGGTAAGAGGGGAGGGGATAGGGGAAGGAGAGAGAAAGAGAGAGGGAGAGTAATAAAGGGAGGGGAAGAGGAAAAAGAGGAAGAGAAGGATGGGGAGAGAGGAAAGAGGGAGAAAGAAAAGGAGAGTAAGAAGGGGAGGGGAAAAGAAAGAAGAAGAGGGAGAGTGAGAAAGTGGGAGAGAGGTAGTGAGACAGGGAGACAATGACAGCAAAGAGAAACAAAGACACAGAGAGAAAAACATGACTTGTACAGGCTAGATTTCAGAGGCATCGGGTGAAGAGATAAATTAGTAGTGGCTGCACAGGTGGAGCATCAGCATGACTGAGCAGGGAAAGAAAAACCAGCCCTGGTTCAAGTATAGATACTTCTACAGATTCAGGTCCAGGAATACATCTCTCTGCCTCCTACATTATTTCTATCAGTGGGAAATTTCTGACAATGAAATGTAATTGGAATGTATCCCCTGTTAGTGGAGATCATAGGATTATATCTTAATAAGATTAAACCGAGATAGGACCCTCGAGATCATCTAGTCCAATACTATCATTTTCCAGATGAAGTAACTGAAGCCCATAGAGGCAAATTGACTTAGAAGAGTAAAATTCTCGTGTTGGAAGAGATCTCAGAAGCCACCTATAACCCATCAATGGTGTCCTGGAATGAACCCTGGACATAGAGTCAGGAAGACCAGAATCTGAATCCTACTTGTTAGCTGTGAGTGACATGCTGAAGGAATCCCTTAAATCTGAGGCTTAGTTTCCTCATCGTGTTCAGAGAATATTTTTTGGATTAGGAGGAACTGGATTCGATCAACTCTGGCTCTGTCAGGGCAGGCCCTCAGTTTCCTCATCTGTGTAATGAGGAAGTTAGACCAGATGACATTTAAGGTGCATCTCTAAATTTGTGATCCAATAGCTAAAAAATGCCTTTTTGTTGTTGTCCTCGGACATCACAAACTCTTTTGTTCTAAGCTTTCAGTATTCTTACAGAACCAGACTCTTCTTTGGTATTAACCCTTAAGTATCTGCTTTTGTTCCATGTTCAAAGCATGTCTTTTTCCCCCCTTATTTATTTATTTATTTGTTTTCAATATTCACTTTCACAAGATTTTGAGTTTCAAATTTTCTCCCCTCCCCTGCCCCCACCCCATGACAGCCTGCATTTTGATTCCCCCTTCACCCAATCTGTTCTCCCTTCCATCCCCCTCCCTTATCCCCTCCCCCTTCTATTTTCCTGTAGGGTAAGATAGATTTCTATACCCTTTTGCCTGTATATCTTATTTCTCAGTTGCATGCAGAAACAATTTCTAACATTCTTTTCTAAAACTTTGAGTTCTAAATTTTCTCCTCTCCTCCCTCCTTACCCACCTTCAATATAGTCATGTGTAGTCATGCAAAACACTTCCATAATAGTCATGTTGTGAAACATTAACTATATTTCCCTCCATCCTATCCCAGTCCCCATTTATTCTATTCTCTCCATTGACCCTGTCCCTCCTCAAAAGTGTTTGCTTCTGATTACCCCCTCTCCCAATCTGCCCTCCCTTCCATCATCCCTTGAGCTCTCTTATTCCCTTCCCCCCTACTTTCCTGTAGGGTAAAACAGATTTCCATACCCAATTGTTATTCCCTCCTTAAGCCAAATCTGATGAAAGTATAGTTTGCTCATTCTTTCTCACCTCCCCCCTCTTCTCCTCCATTGTAAAAGCTTTTTCTTGTCTGTTTTATGTGAGATAATTTACTCCATTCTACTTCTCCTTTTCTCCTTCTCCCAGTATAATCCTCTCTCACCCCTTAATTTTATTTTTTAAATATCACCCTTTCATCTTCAACTCACCCTGTGCCCTCTGTATATACATATTTCCCCTCCAATTACCCTAATACTGAGAAAGGTCTCATGAGTTACGAATAGCATCTTTCCATGTAGGAATGTAAACAGTTCAACTTTAAAGAGTCCCTTATGATTTCTCTTTCCTCTTTATCTTTTCATGCTTCTCTTGAATCTTGTATTTGAAAGTTAATTTTTCTATTTAGCTCTGGCTTCTCAAGAATATATTAAATTCCTCTACATCACTGAATATCAATTTTTCCCCTCATTGATTACACTCAGTTTTGCTGGGTAGGTGATTCTTGGTTTTAATTCTAGCTCCTTTGACCTCCAGAATATCATATTTCAAGCCCTCCAATCCCCTAATGTAGAAGCTGCTAAATCTTGTCCTTATTTTAAATCTTATTCTAAATCTTATCCTGATTATGTTTCCACAATACTTGAATTATTTCTTTCTGGCTGCTTGCAATATTTTCTCCTTGACCTGGGAAGTCTGGAATTTAGCTATAATATTTCTGGGAGTTTTCCCTTTAGGATTTCCTTCAGGAGGTGATCAGTGGATTCTTTCGATTTCTACTTTACCCTCTGGTTCTAGAATATCAGGGCAGTTTTCTTTGATAATTTCTTGAAAGATGATGTCTAGGCTCTTTTTTTGATCATGGCTTTCAGGTAGTCCAATAATTTTTAAATTATCTCTCCTGGATCTATTTTGCACATCAGTTGTTTTCCCAATGAAATACTTCACAGTGTCTTCTATTTTTTCATTCTTTTGGCTTTGTTTTATAATTTCTTGATTTCTCATAGAGTCATTAGCTTCCATTTGCTCCATTTTAATTTTTAAGGAATGATTTTCCTCAGTGAGCTTTTGGATCTCCTTTTCCATTTGGCCAATTCTGCTTTTTAAGGCATCTTCTCCTCATTGGCTTTTTGGACCTCTTTTGCCATTTGGTCTACTCTATTGTTACTATTTTCTTCAGCATATTTTTGAGTCTCCTTTAGCAAGCTGTTGACTCGTTTTTCATTATTTTCTTGCATCACTCTCATTTCTCTTCCCAATTTTTCCTCTACTTCTCTTATTTGATTTTCAAAATCCTTTTTGGATTGGCCTGCGACCAATCCATATTTTTCTTGGGGGCTTTGGACATAGTAGGAGCTTTGACTTTGTTGTCTTCTTCTGGTTGTATGTTTTGATCTTCCTTGTCACCAAAGTAAGATTCTGTAGTCTGGATTTTTTCCCTCTATTTGCTCATCTTCCCAGCCAGTTCCTTGACTTTTTAGTTCTTTGTTAAGGTAGGCTCTGCTTCCAGCGTGGAGAGTGTCCCAAGCTTAAGGGGTTTTGTGCAGGTCTTTGCAGAAATACTTCTAGGGATCTGTAAGTTTTCAGTTCTTCCAAGCTGGTATGATCTAAGGAGAGTTGTTTACTCCTCTCTTGGCCTGTGCTCTGATCTGTGAGTGATCACAAGCACTCTTTTCTGACCTAGAAATGAGAGGAGGGTTCCCTCTCCACTGTTGCCACAAGCTCTGCCCAGATCCAAGCAGGAGCAAAGCAAGAGAATCCTGCCTCAGCACCAGCAAAGAGATCCCTGCAATCCCCCTCTTATCAACCACTTGATCCCCCCCCCCCATATGTGGTCCGAGAGCTCTGGAAGCAGCTATTGCTGCTATGGCCACCGACCCAAGGCTGTGATAGGGCCAGGGCTGGACCTCTCTCCTCTCTCACCCAGGTTCAACTCACCTTTCCTACTGACCTTCTAAGTTGTTTTTGGTGTTTGTGGGTTGAGAACTCTGGAAAGTGCCACAGCTTCTTGTGATTCAGTTCCCTGAGGCCTGCTCCAGGTTCGCTATGGCCTGGTCAACTTTTCTCTGTTCCTGCGTGGCCCATGATGCACTGTGCTCCTCTCCCAGCCCAATGGAACAGACCTTTCCTGTCAACCATCCAGGTTGTCTTGGGCTGGAAATTTGTTTCATTCTGTCTTTTGCGGGTTCTACTGCTCTAGAATTTGTTTAGAGTCATTTTTACAAGTATTTGGAGGGGTTTGGGGGAGAGCTAAGCAAGTCACTGCTTTCACTCCACAATTTTGGCTCTATTCTTCCTCCCAAGCATGTCTTTTTAAAATCTAAGATGATCCAATAAGTTCCCTGCACTCACATTATTCTCTTCTCAGGGTCCTTAACCTGGAGGTTCATGAATTTTTAAAAAATATTTTGATACTTGTATTTCAATATAATTAGATTTCTTTGTAATGTTATGTATTTTATTTTATGTATTTAAAAACATTCTGAGCAGGGGTCCACAGGCTTCACCAGCTTGCCAGAGGAGTTCATGAGACAAAAGGTTAAGAATTCCTTCTTTAAGTATTGTCCCCCTTTTTTTCTCTCAGTGGAATGCTTTCAGCTTTTAACATCAGAATTTCATTCTTAAGAACTTTCCACCACACTTTTTTTTTTTTGCCAGAATTTTATGCCATGGAATCCTAACTCTCCTTTCTCTGCACTCTTTGAAATCTAGTCTTCCAATATGTAGGGTCCACACCAGGTTTTTTCACCTTGTGTATCACATGTTCTCAAAAAGGAATCCTCACTTATGCCAAACATTCATGTGATAGTCCCAAAACTCTGCAATCTATGGTTCTCTCTGAAACCCTTACTTAATAATGGCAGCTGGTGTCCATCCTGAACACTTAGCATAGCAACTTTTCTCCCCCAAATTCCCACTCAGTCATAATGACCCATAATGCTACCCACTATTTGGTTCCATCAGGCCTCCCATAACAGCACCTATCATTTCTCTGCCTGTCATGTCAGACATGGAACACCAATCAGATAAGCCTAAGCAACTACCCTCTTCTCCCTAAAAAAACTTCTGCCCTTGGCAGCCCAGTGAACTCCTTGGATGTAAATGTGATTATGACCTTAAGCGTTTTAGATGCTGGCCAAATGAGTTAATCTATGTGAAGTGCTCTACAAACCTTGAAGCACTATATAAATGTTATTATTATTATTGATTAGGAATAATAAACAGATCTAGGCATGGAGGCTGAATCTTAGTGGCTCTTTTGAGCTCAGCAATACCCAGCTGCAGGGGGCTAAGCCAATTGCCATTAATACAGTAAGCCCCCAGGAATGAGAGGCTACAGGAGAGGAGAATACAAGTCAGAAGTGAAGCAGATCAAACATCTCATGCTGATCAGAATAAGTCAGGGAGATGAATGATCTTGCACACTTCCCAGTAAGATAGGGAAATCTAGTCTTTTTTTTTTAATTGGCAGAGAGCTCTGCAGTTTGCCAAGTCAGAGGGTGGTTTCTGCTAAAAATTATCTCTGAGTCTTCTGTGGCCTGAAATCTAGGACTACTGAGGGCCTGGCACCTTACCTGGTTGTAGGTTGCCTTCACTGTCCCTGTTTCCCATTCTCTTGACTTCTAGATATTTCATTTTGGGTTCTGAGTCAATCCTTGTGTAGATTAAAATGCTCCATAATAAGGTGTTTATTGTTTTTATGCCTTACTGGCCTCATGAAACCTGGTCTGAAACAGTTCCCATGATTTAAATACTAATTTATCAATTATCTCCTTCTTGTTGGTCAGACTCAGACTCAGAAAAAAGTTCCCTTCAGCCTTTTCTCTATCTTTTTTAGGACGTAAGTTATTAAGGCAAATCAAAATATAACCACCTCTTTTGCTTTCAGCTGAGCTCTGAAGATGTCCAGATATTTGAAATTTTCTATCATTATATCAAGACATTCCCAAGACATGTCATGCTTCTATGTAATGTTTTTAGTTTATATCCTGAACTCATTTCGTAATTATCATAGATCTAGAGTTGGAAGGGAACTCAGAGGTCTAATCCTTTCAATTTTATATGGATGAGGAAAATGAGGGTCAGGAAAGAGAAGTGACTTGCCCAGTGACTCAAGTGATAAAGGTGAGAGACCAGGTAAACGATAGCATCCCTCCGCCATTTTGTTTGTTTCTTCTGATCCTCACTCAAATGCTTTCTATCATGCTTTTTCCCTTCTGGCTCATTACTTTCTTTATTTGAACTTGAACCTCGATGAAGCTGAATTTGCTTTCTCATTCTAAAACCTCAAACTCGCCTTATCATCCATACTTTGTGGATGTTTCTGTGTGTGTATATGTACATGCACATATATGTGTATATGTGTGTGTGTGTGTGCATGTCTGGGTATACAGTCTTCTAAGAAGAAGGCAATAAAAACCATGGTGTATATATGTATATATATGTATATATACATATATATGTATATATACATATATACACACATACACATACATGTATGTCTGTACACACATATGTGTGTGTGTGTGTGTGTACACAGATATAGGTATATATATACTATGTATACAGGCATATGTATATTGTGTATGTGCATAGCCCTAAGACCATGGTTTTCATTGTATTCTTCTTGGATATTGTCTCTTGTCAACTAACATTTCTCCTTTGATGTTCTTCTTTTTGTGTGGTGCTGGCTATTCCCAGTGGCATGTGAATTGGCAGATATATGTGTATGTATTGTTTTTTCCCTCCTCTTTCGTTTTCAGTTTAAAGGACTCTTGTTCCAATTCACAAGTCTCTAGACAAATATATTTTTGTTAACCATTGTTAGTTTCCTCTATCCCTGGACTAAAGACTATGACTCCTATATCTAAATTTATGGAAATCTGAATCTGGTTCTCAGATACCAGCTTCCAAAACAACAGTTCACCAAATGCACCTCTCCTTTTTTTCCTGATGTCCTTACCTTCAATTGGCAACAGTGATGAAAAAAAACTACCTTTGCGCTTAATGCTTTCATTTTTTTTTCCCATGAACTGATAATCCTGAGAAATGTTCTATAGGTTCCTCTTGACAATACCATGTCCCTCATACATATCCCAAATAGTACATAATGATTGTCAATTATATAGTGTCATTGATTTACCCAAGACCACATTGATAGCAAGTAACAGAGCCAGGATATGAACCCTGGTCTCCTAACTCTAATCTAGTGTTTTGTTTTCGTTTTTTTTTTTTTTTTTCATGATTGGATGATACCTCTCGAAGTCCCTTCCCGTTCTGAGAAAGGCGATCCTATAAACTTCAACCTCGATATCCAATACCACTTAACAAACTTTTATTAAGTGCTTACTGTGTGTAGAACTACTATTCTAGTTGATGCAGGTAGTGAGAAGGAAGGGAGATTTCTCAGACTCTTTCCTTATGGAATGTATGACTTAATAGGGGAATAAGACAAATATACAGACAAACTTAATACTAAGTAACATGATAAATATATGAGAGCTACAAACAAGGTGCTGGGATCCAAGAGAGAAAAAATTATTACTAATTCTGGGGGAGGGGAAGAATGGGATGGGAACCAGGGAAGGCATCTTGGAAGAGCTGAGTTTTAAAGAATGATCAGGAATTCAACAGACAGAGAATGAAGCTGATATTGGGAAAGGGTATCCCAGGCATGAGGAAAGACACAGAAGCAAGAAAGTGGATGGCATGCAAAAGCAACACTGAACAGTCCAGTTCTGCTGAAGCAAAAAGTAGGGAAGGAATATGAGCTCAGGGGGAACGAAAGTATGACATCACACTATGGAGGGCCTTAAACTCCAGGCAAAGACATTTGAACCTCATTTATTGGCAACCACCTCAAAGTTTTGAGCAGAGGTATGGCATAACTAACATCTATGAATATAGAAGATGAGTCTAACAGCATAATGAAAGATGGAATGAAGGCAGGAGACAGTAGGAATTGGGGTTAAAAGGCTTAATAAGTGCTTTTTCATTCATTCATGTTCACAACAGTAGCCACACTGTGCTTTCTATTTTCAGGCCATCATCCTCATTCCCTCAACCAGAATGTTGGACTCTCCCCCTAGATCCCCAGGCTCTGAGAGGTGAGCTTCTTGCCATGGCTCAGGCTTTCAAGACACTTCTGAGGTGTCTTTTCACTATGTCAACCCCCTACCCTATGTCCCAGCATCCCTTTCTATGTTGTCTTCCCCCATTAAGTTCCTTGAGGACCGGAAGTCTTAGTTGTTTGTATTTCTATCTGTTGTACTTAGCAAAGTGTCTGGTATGTAGTAAGCACTTAATAGATGCTCTATCTATTCAGGGCTCTTTCTATTATACCAAACTGCCTCTCAACATGTATATATGAAATGTGGTTGGGGGTATGGACGAACACAAAATGTGCATGGGATTGTCGGGGGAAGGAAGAATATCCCCCTAGGCATTGTCTTTTGTTTTTTCCACGTGTGTCACAGGAATGAGTTTGAAAGACTCTATTTTAAATGATGGTAGAGAACAACTGGTTAAGGAAAGAAGGGAAAGGAGAGTGTTCCAAGCATACAATCATAGAATCACAGATTTAAAGATGGAAGTGCTCTGAGAGGTCATTAAGTCCGATTCCTTCATTTTACTGATGAGGAAACTGATGGTAGCTATAGAAATCTCAGAGGCAAGAATCGGGGCGGGGGGCAAACTAGACACAAGGGATTTTGAGGTATACTTAAGATGAATGGATCTTGAGTTTTTAATCGCTGAAATTTTCATTATTCTCAATTTTTGCTAAAATGTTAAAACAGACATCTTGAACTATAGGAATTTGACACTTTTGATTTCACACATAGAAATTCTCATCTAAAGATCATTAAAGAGACAATAATAATGCAGCTGCATCCACAGTCCTATTAAGCAAATTGCATTTTCCCTTTAACAGCATTGGCTCAAAACCCAAATGTTCCCATTGGTTCCAGCATACTTTTTGTTTGGTTTTATAGAATGTACACATTGCAAGCTTCTACTATAGGAAAGATTATATCTAAAAGTAACTCAAATGTGGATTCAAATGTTAGAAGATAATAGATTTAGAGCTGGAAGGGACCTTAAATGTCTTCTAGTCCAACTCCTTTATTTTATAAAAAAGGAATCTGAGGCCTAGAGAAGTCAGGTGACTTGCTGAAAGGTAATAAGTACCCTGTCAGAGGTGCGCTTTTAACCCTAGTCTTCTGACTCCAAATCTAGTTTACTTTTTACAATATCACATTACCCTCTCTTAGTACGATCTCCTAATAAAGTCTTATCAATCAACAAACATTTTATTAGGCACCTACTACATGCCAGGTACTGTGCTAAGCAATGGCATACAAAAAGAGGCAAAAAAATATTCCCTGCCCTCAAGGAGCTTACAATTTAAAGGGGGCAACAACATGCAACCAAATATATGCAAAGCAGGTTATATCCAAGATGTCATTGTCTGTTCTTTGTTTCTGAAGACCAGTGACATCATGGGGTGATGTCTTGACATGTGTAAATTGGATTTAGGTGACGCAAAGTTGCACAAAGTCATCAGCCTCACTCTTCCACAGTCATCAAAGTCCAGTGGCAAGACAAAAGTCAGGATGACTGGAGATAGTCCAGGATGCAGTGGATGACCTTAGCACCTTTGATATCTCACTAAGCTCTAAGCACTCCACGGTGCCTGCTTCAGTTGCCTTCATGGCCGTTGGAACAAATTGTTCTCATCTGCCCATTCCGCCAGAGGAAGTCTTCACATGCTTAAGGAAGACAATCCCCCAACTCACTGAGGGGTTTGAGGCCTGTTGGTTACCCTCAACTTGGTTTAGCCCATATGCCAAGATGGTTTTACCTGGGTCTGGCCACTGTGCATGCTATAGCTTCTTGGAGCCACAGGTGAAAGTTGGGTGGCAGGTAGACACCAAACATGGATGAGTGGCCCTGAGAAGGATTTGGCAAACCCTCCCACTAGAGGTGTTAGTCCTCCCCGAACATTCCATACACTTCTACGTACAAGATAAATAAGAAAAAATGAACAAAGAGAAAGCACTACAATTAAGAGGGGTTGGGAAAGGCTTCCTGTAAAAGAAGATTTTAGTCCTTATCTGAGGTAGAAAGACCAGGAAGCACTATAGCTGGCATACAGTAGGTGCCTAATAAAATGTTTACTGATTGATAAGACTTTATTAGACGATCATACTAAGAGGCAGCAATGTGATATCGTAAAAAGTAAACTAAATTTGGAGTCAGAAGACTAGGGTTAAAATCTCACCTCTGACGAGTACTAACTACCTTCAGCAAGTCACTTGACTTCTCTAGGCCTCAGATTCTTGTTTATAAAATAAAAGAGTTGCTATCGTTCCTATGGACGGGAAATCCCACCTTGGTTACATATTAGTTCTATAATCCTAGGAAAGTTACTTAACCACTCAATGCTTTAAGCAGTTCTCTAAGTTGCAGAGAAGGTACTGAGCTGTACTGGACTACCTGACCTCTGACATATCTTCCAGTTCTAAATCTGTGAACT
Organism: Vombatus ursinus; assembly: GCF_900497805.2. Taxonomy (NCBI): domain Eukaryota; kingdom Metazoa; phylum Chordata; class Mammalia; order Diprotodontia; family Vombatidae; genus Vombatus; species Vombatus ursinus. The sequence goes on from NW_020947122.1 coordinate 4,535,953, forward strand.
TTTAAGTCCACTTTTAAATTTGAGTTTCCACATTTGGGTTATTTTTAAACATAATCGTCCTCACAGTAGAAGCTGGCAACCTATAAATTCGACAAAGCTAAACAAAAAGCATGCAGGGACTGATGGGCACATCGGCACTTTGAGATGATCCTGTAGGAGTTTCCTCCTCTGGTAGTTCCCTATATCAATGAAGCCACTAGTCCAGGGGTGGGGAACCTGCAGCCTCAAGGCCATATGCGGCCCTCTAGCTCCTCAAGTGCAGCCCTTTGACTGAATCCAAACTGCACAGAACAAATCCTTTTATTGGAAATAATATATATTGAATCCAAACTGCACAGAACAAATCCTTTTATTGGATATAATATATATATATATATATTACATATATATATATATATATGGGTTCCCCACCCCTACTAGTCCATTCCCTATCCCTAACCTTCTCTGATGCTTCTCCATGATGAACAGCTGGTTCTGAAGGACAAGGTCAATGGAGTTTAAGCTCTAGTGGGTCCTACCAACTTAGAAAGTCTTGAGATATAGGCAAATGATAGGCCAAGTTCATCATCCATAACCCAGTCCAGCTAAATGAAATCTCATCACAAAAAGGTTGGCCATTAGTCAATGAATAATTTTGGTCAAGGCAACTTAAGAAGACTGGATACTAAATTATGGAGAAAATGCAATCAGCATCTATGAAGGCAGTATCACATGGGTGAAATAATGGATCTTTTTTAAATATTAAGGAGAATAGATCATCAGATGTGGTGTAAAAATGCAGGTCATTTTCAACTACCGATAAATGCCCTTCAAATACCACTGAAAAAGGACTTTTTTTGTTTTTGTTTTTGTTTTTGTTTTAGAGGAAAGAGTTCTTTCCTGGCAGCTGGACGATCTGAGCTAGGAAAACAGAAGGTCAGACATGGGCTGTATCTACTCCCTTTTCAAGGGGTCAAAACATCTAGAGCTTCTGCTCGGTCACCGCCAGTGTATTAAAACATCTTGTCCTCCCTGTAGTTATAGTGTTGCTACTCTGGACAGCCAGGAACTGGAAGCAGGTGCACATTTATGGTGGTGATGTCCCTCATAGCTCTTGTACCTATGGATGGGATGGAGACTGTTATCCTTAGCATTGTCCTCTTCCTTGCTTTTTGTCTCAGACTTACACTCAGGCTAAGGGTAGCCCTGGTCAGGTAGGGTTATAATTCATTATCCTGCATCATTCTGGTGCTTAGCCCCAGGTACATAATCAATATAAAGATGCCCTTTAATAAACTACTAGCTAGCACTTTGCTTTCTGAACCAAAGCATCATAGATCTGAGTACACTTCTACCTGACATCAACTTCATGTTAATAACTAAATCTCAATATTTAGGGGCAACAAGGTCATTGCTTAAAAAAAAAAGTAAATTCTATTAGCCCAAAAAGGCAAAATGATGGATGAAGTAACTCTGATCCGTTCAGAGCTAAGCTTGGTACTAGAATAAATGAACATCCCATAATGGAGCTCTTTATTTTGTAAGAGTACCTTTAATTGTGGCGTGGTGAAAAGGGCACTGGACTTAAAGCCAGGAGGCCTACGTTTTACCTTCAGAATCCAGTTATTTTCTAATAGCATTGTCATCTGCAAATCACTTCACCTCTGCTGACCTTTTCTTCCTCATCTGTTAAATGGGGATAACTTTGCACCAACTACCTCAGTGAGGTAGTAGTCCTTTTCTGTGATGGATTTTGAGATACAAAGAGATAACAACCTGAAGTGGGTGTACTTTAACACACTCACCACCTTTTTGCTTTCCTGCATCACCTTTATCCACAACCTGAATGATATACTCATCCTCTGCAAATGGTGTATGCTTAAGTCTGCCTCCTATATAAATGCTTCTTGAACAACTGATGAATAGGGCTTAACTTAGCATCCTTGTGGCATCAGGTCTTTCATACACTGAAAAAGCTATCACTGAGATCTGTTGACCAAAGATTGAGTCCATACAGACCTAGGCATATGCATACATGGTTTTTAACAAGCTGACACTCTTGATTATGGGAGGGAGCCAACAAATTCAAGTGCTTTCAGATTCGGCTAATGAGTAATTTCAAAGATGTTCAAGGAAAGTTAAATAAACTACATGTGTTGATCTTGAGGATTTCTTTTCACTTGAGGACAAGGAACGTGCTTGATTTGGAAAAACAGATCTTTACTGCACATTACATTGTCTTAATGTCCATTAGTCAAAAAAATAAAAAAGTTGAAAGAAAAACATTTACAATTCCTTTAAATCAAAATTCTAATGCAAAATTTTTAAAAATATAATTAGGTTATTTGTTGGAAATTATTTTAAAGCAATTCTACCAGCTTTCAAGTTAGTTTTCCTTCTAAGAGATGATATTTTTACTTTGCTTATTTTTGAAGAAAATAGTTATGCCTTTGGTTAATTAATGCCATCATTTTTCCATAGTCTTATTTCTTTTTCTGGTATGGGTTGACTAGGGGGTTTCCAAGTTACTTCCTGCCTCAAAAATTCTGTGGTTCTTGAATTCTTTACAAATAATGCTCATAAAGTGAATATATCTCACAGTAATATACATTGGGGCAACTTCAAATGTATTAGGAAACTAATAGCATAATCTCAGACTAAAGTTGACATAATTCCACCTACATTCAATGGCAGACAGCACCACCTTGTGACAAAAAATAAGAGTGAATCTCATCTGTTCTCCAGACTACTTGTCTAAGTATCCATAGCATTTTCCAGAGGACTGTGTTATTAATTTGCATTCCAAGTTGTTTAATGAAGTACAGATTAAAGGCATTAGGTTTCTTTTTAAGAAATAGATGAAAATGAATCATTGCATGTTTTCTTGAAATACAATTCTCAAAATGAAAACTAAGGTCACCAGTGAGTGCTCAAGATGTCTACAGCCCTGCTCCTCAGCATCCCTTGTAGGAACCTCTGTTATGGCCAGAGCACCACCTTCAGAACTTCTCAGATCTGTAGCTAAAAATTCACCGTCAGGGACTCCAGACTCCTATTAGTGTAAGCAGGTTTTCACAAGCAGGTCTTTTCCTGCAAATAGACAATCTGACTGAAATTTAATGGTATGTGTAGTTATATAACAAAATTTTTAAAAGCCAAATTGGTTTTCCTTTTACTTATGTGAAAGTATATTCTAGTACTGATATTCCCATGGTTCGGCAACTATACATAGATCATAGTTCCAGAGCCAGAAGAGAACTCAGGAGTCATTTAATCCAGTCACTCCACCGCCCAACACACACACATACACACACACACACACACACACACACACACACACACGTGCACACCCCCCAATACACACACATGCATGCATGCACACACACCTCCTTCATTTTACAGCTCACCAAGTGACAAAGTAAAGTGTGAAGAGGAGGAGGCCAAGGGTAGAACCTTGGGGGGATACCCACAATTAGAAAGCATGACATGGAACTAGCAAAGGTTCTCCAAGGAGGGGTCAGACAGCAGAGAGCAGTGTCACAAAAGCCTAGAGAGAAGAAAGGATCTAGAAGGATTGACGGTGCCTAATGTTACATCCCACATATGTTAAGTGCAAAGGAGAGATCAAGAAAAAGTGCTTGGAGAACTTAGAGAATCTTAGCTTTTGACCTGGAAGTTACTTTAGTGGTCATCTAGTTGAACTTATTTTACAGATAGAACTGAGGCCCAGAAAAGCTAAGTGACCTCCCCAATGTCACACAAGATTAGAACCCAAGTCTTCTGACTTCCAATCCAACACTCTTCCACCGAACCATGAAGACTGTAGTATCAGGGTAATGGAAGGTAAAAGAAATAAAATAAATATATATAGCACCTACTATATGTCAGGCACTATGCTAAGTGCTTTACAATCCTTATCTCACTTAATCCTCACAACAACCCTGCAAGATAGGTGCTGTTATTCTCCCCATTTTTATAGTGTAAGAAGGTGAGGCAAACAGGTTAAGTAACTTGCCAAGGGTCATGCAGCTAGCAAGTTGTCTTGAGTCCGCATTTGAACTCAGGTCTTTCTGACTCCAGACCCACTGCACTATCTAACTCCTCCTCATGGAAGAGGGGGGAACCTGAGTTAAGTCTTGGGAAGGGAATTACAAATAAGACTAGATGAATGAAAGCACACATATGGGAGAAGGGAAGGTAAAAACACGGGGCAAGTAGTCCACTTGGTATGGAACATAGAGTACATGCAGGAATAGTGTGAGAGAAGGATCACAAAATCATAGATCTACAGTTCAAATGGATTTATAGATCAAGTTCAACTCCTTCATATGACAGACAAGTAAAGCAAGGTTTAGAGAGGTTAAGCCACAAATAATAAGTGAGAGAGTCAGGATTCAAACCCAGGTCCTCCAGCTCTTAATACCATGCTATTTCGACTGCACCATGTTATAGATACAAAGATAGATTGGCACACTGACAATTTCCTGGGGGGTTTTGAGAATGATAAGCAAAACATCAAGAATCTTAATTTAGGAGAAGCGTGATAGTTTGGAGAAGAAAGGTAGGCTATGGTAGGCTATTATAATTGTTAAGCTGTCCTTCTCCTAACAGAGCTGACCAGGCTCTTCCAGAAGTGCTGGTCTTCAGAGAGCATGTTCATCACCCTGAAGAAGTAGGATTGTAGGACTAAACTCATTCCATGAAAAGGGTCTGTGGAAGGCTTTGAACCTTCAGACAATAAGTGCTGCCAAGAACTACTGATGGGAAAAGGAAGAGCAGTACCGTGGTGAGCACTAAGGAAGTGAATAAATTCCAGATGGCCTATTCTAACTTACTGAGAGCCAATATGGATGGAATAAAGAAGAGACAAGAAAAGCAAAAACAAGAAGAGCAAAACAACACAGTGAGGGGCACTTGAATTCCTATTTTATTCCATCATCTAAACAGAACTCTGAAGACACTTAGCTGGTGGTACTGGCTTCTCTTAGGGCTGAAGGACTTCATGTGACGGAAAGAGGGTGTTACTTTAATGGCAGATCATCATTCAATCCTGTTTCAATTAACTGCAGGTTTATTGTTTACAAGGGCACCTGTGTGTGTGTGTGTGTTTGTGTGTGTGAGTCTTTTATGTGGCATCCACCCAGCCTCACCCCCTCTAAACTTTGTAGTATACCTGACCTGTGGTTTGTTCAAGTCACTTTAGCAATCTGTGTGGAGAACAATGTGTTATTAAATCTTTTGATATACCTTTCTTGAAGAAAAAAAAGATCGTAGGGAAAGAACCCTAGCAAAGACACTAGGCTGTTATAACCACCTCACAGGGCATGCCAGGGGAGGTGGGCCAAAAGTCACTACACTAGTAATGAGGCATGGATTAGGCTGTTTGTAGGAAAGATGTAAAGGAGGCAGTAGACAGAAGAGATACCACAGCAGAATTGATAGAACTGGGTAACTACTGGAAGGATGAGGCAGGGAGGTAAAAATTGATTATAAAATTTCAACCATTTTATACTATTATTGACCAAGCATTTTCAACCACCTCCTGTGTACAAACTTTTGCAGGCATGGAGGACACATAAACAAAAAAGAAAAGCCCCTGCTGTCAGGGAGTTTACATTCTACACGTATACAGAAGTATAAACATGCTAATTTGAGGAGGGAGAGAAAGTACTAACAAATAGAAGGATTGGATAAGGATCCCAATAGGAGGTCACTAAGGGAATCCTTGAATCTAAGAGGTGAGGAAGAAAAACATTCCAGGTATGCACCTTTGCATAAATGGGGAATTATATGAAATAAATATGGAGCTGTATTGTGAAGGGCTTTAAATGCCAACTAAGAAAGTTTGGATTTTACCTGATATAGTAGGGAGCCATTGAACAGGTTAGTTACACGGTCAGGCTTGTGCTTCTGAAAGATCATTTTGGCAACTATTTGGAAGACTGGTTGGGGGAAACAGGAAATCTTAAATCCAATTAGGAGGCCATTGCAATAGTCCCAGTGAGAGGTAGTGACCATGTGAGTAAAGAAAAGGGACCTATGGGGCAGCCAGGTGGCACAGTAGATAAAGCGCCAGACCTGGAGTCAAGAGGACCTGAGTTCAAACCTGGCCTCAGACACATGACACTCACCAGCTGTGTGACTCTGGGCAAGTCACTTAACCCCAATTGCCTCACCAAATAAAGAAAGAAAGGACAGAAGGACGGAAGGACGGAAGGACGGAAGGAAGGAAGGAAGGAAGGAAGGAAGGAAGGAAGGAAGGAAGGAAGGAAGGAAGGAAGGAAGGAAGGAAGGAAGGAAGGAAGGAAGGGGACCTATATAAAATACAGTAGATTATGGAGTATCAAGACTGAAAACTAATGGACATGAGGGAGTGAAAGGGAAGAGTTAAGGGTGATTCACCAAGATTGTAAACTTGGGCCAGTGTAGGGTTGTTGATGCCTTCAAAAGAGGATGAATTAGGAGGGTGGGGAGGTTTAGGGGGACAGGATACTGAGTTCCATTACAGACATGACTGAGACGCCTGTGGGACAGGCAGTGGTGATACAGGATTGGCACCCTACAGCTAGAAATCAAGGTAGGGAAGTGTTTCACGTGGAGATAACAGAACTATCAGGAGCTAATGAAGGAGAAGCCAAGGGAAGCTGGATTAGGGAAGAAGGCTGATAGAGCATTAGAGAACACTATGGTTAGGAAATTGGACATGTATGATGATCTATCAGAGGCAGACATGGTCAGACAGATGAACAGGAAAAAAACAGTATCACAAAAACTGGAGGAAGGGGGCAGCTAGGTGGCACAGTGAATAGAGCTCTGGCCTTGGAGTCAGGAGGACCTGAGTTCAAATCCAGTCTCAGACACATGACACTTACTAGCTGTGTGACCCTGGGCAAGTCACTTAACCCTGATTGCCTCACCAAAAAGCAAAAAAAAATTAAAATAAAAAAAATTTTTAAATGGAGGAAGAAAGGATCCAGGAAGAGTAGTAGCCAGCAGTGGCAAATGCTGCACAGAGGTTAAAAAAAGAGAGGGAGATAAAGATTAAGAAAAGGTCATTGGATTTAACAACTAATGACATCATTCATAATCTTGGAGAGAGTTAATTTTAGTTGAGTGGTAGGGTCAGAAGCAATATTGTAAGGGATTGAGAAGTGAGTACAGTACAGACAGCTTTTAATAAAATTTTTCCTCTGAAAGGGAAGAATGACATAGCTCTTATATATAATTACATACATGTATATAACTATTAATAGACTTGAGTGGATAGCAGAGTCAATCGAAGACGCAAGGATGCGGGAGACTTGGGCGTTATATTGACTTAAAATTTAGCTGCCCCATCTCTTCACAGGAGAAATCAATCAAGCTACTTCAGTGAACATTTTTCTGATTACTATATTCATCTGGGTGTATCTGATAGGCAGGCAAAATGTTGGGTACAACTCAAGCTTCTGGCTAATGTGGACATAGCAAAAACAATATTGAACCAGACAAGCTGCAAGTTAGGGGAATCAACAGATGAAAGGCAATAAAAAGACACCCTGATCTCACCTTTGTCTTTATGGCCAGAGATTGATGATGGTGGATACTTTCCTGCAAAGGCTAAGGTTAAGATAGTGGCGTCTGAGAAACATCTTCAGGGTGACTTTTTCCTCCAGCTCAATTACTGGGTTGCAATGAAATAATCCACATGCTATTCAATCACAGATCATTTTATAAGAAACCTAAAAAAGGCTCTTAGAAATTTTTTATTTGGGCTATTTCACAGGTACAACAATGCAAATATGAGTCCTGAATGGCTAATATCTATATGTTCTGTCCCTTTTAAGTGTGGGGATTATAACTGTCCAATCTGTAAGAAAAACCACTGAGGCAGAGCACTGAGCCAATGGCACTTAATTAAAGGGTCCATGATCCCCTCTAATGAAGCATACCTCAGATCTTCCTCAATTTTTGAGATGCCCTGGTCCCCAGGACCTTGTTTTTATAGGGTTTGATACCCAAATATGCAAAAGGCATGGTAAAATACAGAATCTCATTGGTTGATAGATCTTGCTTTTGAGGGCCAAAAATGATATTTCAGTGTTGGGGTGAAAATGGGGGATGGGATGAAGCATGGGGCATCTCCACTGACTAAGTTGTCATAAGATGGTCACCTGCTCAAGAAAGAGTGGTCGGGAAGTACAAAAATAAGTTAGGAGACTTTCCAAAGAATCAAGGCATCCCACCCATGCTGGGTTTGGACATGGAATTTGAGCAAAACAGGATGGAGATGTTTTTGTCAGCATTCTTGTGGCTGTACAAGTGAGCCTCATAACTTGACAAACAAGGACATTAAAGTTTTAGGCCCATTATAAAGACCTACTATAAAAACCTATCTTACCTAATTATCCCTATACGATTTATGTAAAGTACCAAACTGATTCATACTGATTGGAATAGAGTAGGAGACCAAATGAATTATTTCTCACATAGGCATTTTCAACATGTGAGCCTTTCAGAAGATACTGTCACAATAGTGTTCATTTACTATTTACTGCATTATATTTCAACCTATAATCCTAAAAACCACAATCAACAGATGTCCTAGAGAATCTTGAAAATGAGTTGCCTGATAATAGACTGTGCTATGAAATAATCTCCCAACTCTTCCATGGGCGATATAAATGATATTTTACTTCAACCAGAATAGGAATGTAAGAATTTTCAGCTTTGTTATGCTTACATGATGTGAATACAGATATCTGGCAGTTCTGTCTTAAAAATACACAGCCTCTCACTAAGTCTCAAGCAGGAGAATGAGACTGTGTAACACATTAGATGAGGTCATAGATTTATCTCCTTCACAATATGAAGAGAAAAATGTAAAAATTAACCAGGCCACTTCAATATAAGTCACAGGCAACTCACATTCAAACAAAACATAAACCAATTTTAAGGAAAAAAAGACACTTTACCAAACATAAGTTATACTTTAATATTTCAATCTGATACAAACAGCTCAAGTGAATTGTAACTGTCTGGCAGACACAAAATATTCTGACCTCACATTTTTTATTTTCTTTAAAACCCTTTTTCTCCTAGAAATATATAGCAAATGCATGACACATCAGAAAAAAAAATCATTAGCAATAAGAACAAGAGGAAATGTAAAGAATTATTAATACTCAGTGGGTACTTTTAAGATTTTTACTACTAAAGCAGGTAGCAAATTCTCTACACAATTATGACAGTGAATAAGTTTGTTGCATATTCTAGTGTCAACATTTGGATTTAATCCTTCATCTTTCCTCTCTCCATCTTTACTTAGTTTGCACCTCTATGATGGACTTAACATATTATTTTGCATTATAGTCATGTGTCTTCCACTAAAGTCCTATTCCAATGCCTCATGTTGTGGAGGTGACCTTATGTTCTACTAATGGAGCACAAACTCTGGCAGCTTCTACCAAGCTGAGAGAGTTCCAATTATGAGTCCAGTTACTGATTGCATGTCAGAGACGCTCATCACCAGAAGGCGTGGTGAAGACCAAATGATAAATACCTATCATAACTACTCATGAAGGCAATCAGCTGAGGTTTAGAGGGGTGGCAATTTGCACTGGGGACAAGAGGTACCTACTCTGATGGAATCACTGATCCTTTAAGTCTTACTTTGGGGCTCAAAGCTTGCATGTAAATTTCATGAGGGAAGGGATTGTTTAAATTGCTTGTGTCCTAGCAGCGTGTATTAGTGCTGTACAAAATAAATGCTAAATAAATCTTGGTTGAATTGAACTGAAATTATGAGAAAAACATCAATTAACACTAAGTGGTGAAAGAGTGTAATGAGGAAAAGAAAATAAAAACAATACAAAATATAAATGGAGACTGGACCCTGGTTTTTGTTGTTGTTTGTTTGTTTGCTTTTTTGGTCTATTTAATTTTACTAGCAGGAGATTGAGAAACTAATCTAATTTGGATTATGAAAACAAATCTTATCAACTAGTTTCCTCAGACTGTAGTTACATCTGGTAATTGTAACATAATTTTTTTCATTGCTTCCCAGAGTAGCAATGCAGATTGATAGATATTTTATTTTTCCTTCTCTCAACCAACATTCCAAGAAGAAAGTAAAGCTATCCTCTAATATATCAATCCATATGCTTTTATGTGTGTGTGTGTGTGTGTGTGTGTGTGTGTGTGTATATATATGGTAAATGTTATCATATATTTTATAATGAGTTACTGCATTCCCAAAGAGTGGTAACATCTTGATAACAACATTAAAAAACAATGCTGTTAACTGTATTCTGGAGCTGCAACAAAAGGTTTATAAAGTCTGATAAATTAAAATCTCTGAAGCATAATCAGGAAATACTCAAAAATGTAGACTCCTATACCCTAGTCTCTTTAATTAATAATCATCAACTGCAATACAGGCAATTTTAAAAGAAAGTGTTTAACAAAACAAGTTGTTCTTAATATATTCAACTGTAAAATCTCTGCAATGTCTTCTGATTGTTTCATGAATCCTGAACATTTCAGAATGTCGTTAAATTCAAAAAGCTAACAGAAATTATCTTCTATTTCTTCTGGACACATTCATGTTCATAAAGGGATCGTCATCATCCTGAAATGACAGACAAGTATTATTGTATTGGAAAGCTGTTCATACTTCTTTTAAGGTAAAGAGGCAGAATAGCTTACAAGGAACAAAGCACCAGAACTCTCTCATGTTCTTTCCCCTATATGTTACAGTCTCATTCTTCCAGCTCTAAGGCTTTCCCCGATCACAGAGGAATGAGGCTTTTATTTTCAATTCCTCCTCTCAAAAAAAAAAAAAAAAATGAGTAAGAGGCTACAGCAAGAAACACTCAGATGATAAAATAAAAGTTTTTTTATCATTGCTTCAAAAAGACTTTACTTGTTTTTTTTTTTAATCTGAGATTACACAAAGAAGACGACTTACATAAACATACATAGTGAGAGATTTATAAGGTAAATAAACTGCTTTCTAACCATATATGGGCACAAAATGAGTTTCAGGACTTCAAAAGTTTCTCTCTCTCTTCATATACATATATACACACACACACACACATACATACATATATGTATGTAATATAAACATTTACACACAAGCTTATAGGTATGCATATATACTATTTTACATATATATCCATATATGCATACACCTAAACAGCTATATCTAGTAATATATTAATACTCCACTAGTCAAACAAATAAAAAAAATGACAGGTGTGGATGACCCAAGAGAGCAGATAAATCCTTAAAGGATTTAAGGATTTATCTGCTCTTTATGTCCTCATATTCAAATAAAGACATAACTGTTCTGGGAATCTACATTCAATAAAATAATTACACTACAGAGAAGACCTAACTCAGGAACTATGATGTTGTCCAGTTTCCTTATCTTATGCTCCTGTTTAACATCTCTAGGGTTCTTTTCAGCTCTATGATGCCATGATCCATGATCTCCTTGTAACATAATCTAGGCTGGAAATAAAACAGCTAATCTCTTAGACTACAGAAAAGCAATAAGTCAGTAAATCTACCCTCCTTAATAATTTCTGGAACACGGGCATTGCTATGGTACTTTAATTCCAAAAGCTTTTCTTCTGGAACAATATAGTTAAAGCCAAATAAAGAGAACATGAGTACTAGACATCATCTAAGTAAGATAGTTAAATGACTGTCAATAAACTGTGTTGTCAATAAACCTAAAAGAAAGATTTTTTTTTTGAGATTAGTCCAATGTAGATAACCATACTATAGAAACCTAGAGATTAATTCAGAATGCATGATATGGCTAAGGGTCATAAAAGGTGGAAATTTAATTATAAAATTCCATAATTCATTATTTCTTTTTCTTTTAATTCAGGCAAATTATTTAAGTAAGACATTGTTCTGAATTGTTTTCTAGAAGATAAAAGTGTTGGCTAAATCTGACTCTATGATATTAAATGATTTGGCTCATAAACATACAATATGGGTCAGTGAGGGGGATGAATATCCTCATGTAATGTTGGGCCTAGTAAAATCTGGAAAGGCATGTCAATAGAATTGTTTTCAGCTTCAGCAATTAATAAAGATTGTCTACTAAGGTCTAGATGGGTTCCAATCTGCATTGACAGATGGAATATGCACACTGAAGAAATCATGGCTCCTTGAAGGATGAAAATGCAAATACTTCCATAGTTACGACTAACAAAAATTGTCTTAAACCAAAATAGAATTAATTTGCTAACTGGTCCTCTCATTCTGTGAACTTTAAGCAATGGTCAGTTTTTAACTATGACATATACTGATATACAATCTAACCAATAACAATATTATCAATACCACTATATATTTAAAACATAGCATTTTACTAGAGATAGCACTTACTAAACAGTTTCCTATCTATGATCCCATGTGATCTTTACAGAGAAGGATTTTACAGAAGGCTAAACTGAGGTGAAGTGATTTGCCAAAGGCTGCTACACAGGCATCTCTATTGACTAAGTGGTCATAAGATGGTCATCTACTCATGATGGACAAGAGAGAGTGGTCCAGAGGTAGAAAAATTAGTTGCGCGACTTTCCAAAGAATCGAGAAATGTTTGGGGCAGCTAGGTGGCGTAGTGGATAGAGCACTGGCCCTAGAATCAGAAGGACCTGAGTTCAAACCTGATCTTAGACCAGACACTTGACACTTACTAGCTGTGTGACCCTAGGCAAGCCACTTAACCCCAATTGCCTTGCAAAAAAAAAAAAAGAGAGAGAGAGAGAAATGCTGATTACCCCACCTGATTAAAATCAGAGGGCACACCATCATAGGATCTAAAGACAAGTACCCAAGATAAAAGGGGCAAGAAAAAACACAGTCTGGCGCCAACTAAACATGCTCAAATATACTAACTGAAAAAAACTGGCGAATCAGTCATAGGCTAGAAGTAAGTGTGAACCCAAGCTGCTTCCATTCTCTTCTCTTTTACTTCCATTAAGTCCCACCTAAAATCTCACCTCTATAAGAAGCTTTTCTGGACCTCCTGCACTGCAAGTATCTTCCTTTTGTGACTGTCTCCAACAGATCCTGTATGTATCTGGTTTGTACATAGTTATTTACATACTGTCTCCTCCACTGCACTGTCAGTTCCTTTAGAGCAAGGGCTGTTTTCTGCCTTTCTTTGTATGCCCAGCACAGTGCCTGGCACATAACAGGCATTTAACCAATGCTTACTGACATGACTATCCTCCCACTCAGCAGGTACTTCTTCTCTGAGGTCCTTGTTCAAACTTTCTTTCCACCATCCCTACTCTTCTTATTCACTACAAGCTTATTCAC